>NW_027641008.1:0-59848 GCF_949752795.1 Hyperoodon ampullatus
CTCTGATAATTAATAAAAAATTAAATTTAAAAAAGAAACAACAATTTAAGAGATATAAGCTCTTGGTGGTTTGAGCCGGCACATTCCACTCTAATTTGCAGCTTACTAACACGATTTCCAGGAAAGCTCTGTTGCCCAAAACCCACAGTTGGAAATGTAGAAATGCTGCCGCCTTGTGGCCGTTTCCCACAAGAGCGGCTTTAAACCCACAGCTAATGGTCACTTTGCATTCACAAGGACTCAGGGCTGTAAAGGACACCTGCCCTAAACAAGTGTGCGGAGGTAAGGAATGGCCAAAAAAAATTCAAAACTGGCAAATTTTTCAAGAAAATAATATGAAGAAGTAAGTTTGACTCACTCTCTTTTAAAAAAGTAGGAAAATGGATAAAAGCTCAACCTCAGTAATTACTAGACTCATGCAAATCTAATCTACAAAAAGATTTCAACTCACACCAGTCGACTGGCCATCAGCAAAAAGTCTACAAACAATAAATATTGAAGGGGTTTTAGAGAACTGTGTACCCTCTTTCTGCTGGTGAGAGGTAAAGTGGTAATACCCAATAATGAGAACAGAAGGGAGCAGCAATTAAAATACAAATTGAGGCACCATTCAATCCAGCAGTCACACCACTGGGCCTCTCACCTGAGACCTGAATCGAGAAGACCCGGGCTGCAAAAGCTGCACTGCAGCCTTATTCACAAGAGCCAAGACAGTGAAGCAACCAAAATGACCACCAACAGATGAATGGATAAAGAAGAAGTGGTCTATGTATACAACAGAATATTAGCCATGGAAAACAATGAAACACTGCTGTTTGAGGCACCATAGATGAGCTTGGAGGTAATCACAGAACATGAGGTAAGTCAGAAGGCAAAAGACCTATATCCTATGATATCACTTATAGGCTTTAACTAATAACTAACACAAGTGACCATATTTCCACAAAGAAAGACACTCACAGACTTAGAAGTATGCTTAAATAAAAGGATAGTTGGGCGGAATGGTAAATTAAGATTAGTGTTACCATACGTATACAAATACATATTATAAACATATATCAAAAAACCTGACCATATAGCAAGGGAGGTCTACAGAGCACTGTAATATTTTACATGGGAAGAGGATCTGAACATGAATAGACATATATATTGTACAAATCAACCAGATTGTGTACACCTGGACAAACAACATCTAATCATTACCCCGATTAAATAAATTTTAAAAACCAAGAAGAAGTAATGAGACATAAACTTATGGGCGTTTCTGCTGGCACATTGCATTCTAACTTACAACCTAGGAACATGACTTCCAGAAAGCCTGTGCTGTCCTAGTAACCAGATTTGGGAATGGAGAAATGCTGCCGCCTTGTGGCCATTTCCCACAAGAGCAGCTTTAAACCCAGTGCTAATGGTCACTAAATATTCACACTCATTGCAGGCCTGTAAATGACACCTGCCCTCAAAAACAATCCTGGGGTCGAAAATTGACCAAAAAATTCAAAAGAGGGCATCCTGTCAAGAAGACAATTGCAAGAGGTTAATTGTACTCTCCATTTATTTCTGTTTTTCTTTACCAGAAATTTTAAGAGGCATGGGAAAATGCTGAACATTAGGAATAATTAAAGACATGCAAATGCAAATTACAAAAACCTAACAGCTCACACCAGTCAGAATGGCCTTCAGCAAAACCTCTGCAAACAATAAATGCTGAAGGGGTTTTGGAGAAATGCCTACCCTTGGTTCAACGTGGGACATGGTAAGAGCCAGTACTGAAAACACAAAGGAGGTGGCTTGAAAAGGTAAATACTGAGCTGCCATTCAGTCAAGCCTACCCACTGCTGGGCCTATCGCCTGAGGGGATGAGAATCAAAAAGACACAGGCTGAGCTTCACTGGTGGTGCAGTGGTTGAGAGTCCGCTTGCCAATGCAGGGGACAGGGGTTCATGCCCCAGTTTGGGAAGATCTCACATGCTGCGGAGCGTCGGGTCCCGTGAGCTATGGCTGCTGGGCCTGCACGTCCAGAACCTGTGCTCTGCAATGTGAGGGGCCACGGCAGTGAGAGGCCCACGTACCAAAAAAAAAAAAAGACACACTCTGGCAATCCTGCACTCCAGTAATATTTACCATAGACATCACATGGAAGCTATGAAAATGTCCATCTGCAGAGGAATGCACAGAGAAGAAGTGGTCCATGTACACAAAGGAATATGACTCCAATAAAAAACATATATAAATTCAATTTAGAAAACAAACATAAGTGAGGAGTCTTCGGATTTTGGGGGTTTATCTGGGCACATTGCACTCTATTATATAATGGAGGAACACCAGTGCCAGGTAGGTCTGTTTCCCTAGTTACCAGATTGGGAAAAGCAGAAATGCTGCCGCCCTCTGGCCGTTACCTGCAACAGCAGCTTTGAAACCTGTGCTAAGGGTCACTTCATATGCACCGGTACTGGAGGGCTGTAAATGAAACCTTCCCTCAAAACGTCTTGCGGGACGTAATGGCCAAAATATTTCTAAATGTCACACATACTTCACGAAAACAATTTGAAGACGTAAGCTGTACTCACAGTTTGAAGAAAAAATGGACATGCCAGAAAGGTCAATTTCAAGGGATTCTGAGACGCATGCAAATCCAACCACAAAGAGGTATCAGCTCACACTAGTCAGAATAAACATCAGCAAAAAAACTACAAAGAGTAAATGTTGAAGGTGTTGTGGTGAAGTGCATACCCTCAACTTAAAGGGGGACGTAACCTGGTAAGAGCCACTAATGAGAACAGAATGGAGGTGTCTTTACAAGGTAAACATTTTGCTACCATATGATCCAGCAGGCCCACTCCTGGGCCTATAACCTAAGAAGACAGAATTGGAAAGACACAGGCAGGCAAATCTGTATTGCCACAGTATTACCATAGCCAAGACATGGAAGCAACCAAAAACTCCATCAACAGATGAGTGGACAAAGAAAAACTGGTACACGTACAGATGGAATATTAGCCAAGGAGAAAAAGGACACAATGCCATTTGCAGCACCATAGATGAGTCTAGAGGTAATCACGCGACTTGTAGTAAGTCAGAAAGAGAAAGACACATATCGTATGATATCACTTATAGGTGTTACCTAAAAATTGATACCCGTGAAATTATTTCCACAGAGAAGGGCAATCACAGATTCATTAAACAAACTTGTGGTTCACCAATGGAAAGGTGTGAGGATTGGATACATTAGGATATTGGGGTTAACAGACATATACAAACAGAGGTGAAATATAGAATCACCAAAGACCTATGGAATACCAAGAGAAGACTACTCAACATTCTGTCACAACGTACATGGGAAAAGGATCCCAGGAAGAATAGACATATGTATATGTGTGAAAGAACCACATCTTGCAAACCTACAACAAGGCAAACATTGTAATCAAACTTCCTGTGATAAAAAATAAAAATTAAATTAAAAAAACGAACAAGAAGTAGTGAGACGAACTTAAGGGGCTTTTTCCTGGCACATTGCATTCTAAATTACAACCTAGAACATGACTTCCTTTGAGGCTCTGTTGACCTAGTAACAAGATATGGTAAAGGAGAACTGCTGCCACCTTGTGGCCGTTTCACACAACAGCAGCTTTAATCCCAGCGCTAATGGTCAGTTGATATTCAAAATAATTGCAGGCCTGTAAAGGACAGGTACCCTGAAAACAAATCCTGGGGTCGTATATCGATCAAAACATTCAAAAGACATCCACATTTCAAAACGACAGTTGCAAGAGGCATATTTTATGCACATTTGTTTTCTGTTTCTTTTTTTCTTTCCTTTTTTGTTAAGAAAATACGAATGGAAAAGGGCTGAAGATCAGGAATTAATAAAGCTACACAAATCCAGTGTACAAAAACGTTCACCTCACAGCCTTCAGAATGATCATCAGCAAAAAAAGTCTACAAAGAATAAATGCTGAAGGGGTTTTAGAGAACTGCGTACCCTTTAGCTGCTTGTGGGATGTAACCAGGTAAGAGCCAGCAGTGAGAACAGAATGGAGGTGCGTTTAAGGGTAAAAATGGAGCTACCATGTGATCTGGTATGCCCACTCATGGGCCTATCACCTGAGTAGACCAGAATCAAAAAGACGCAGGCTGGCAATCCTGCACTGCAGCAACATGTACCATAGCCAAAACCTGGAAGAAACCAAAATGTCCATCAATAGAAAAATGCACCAAGAAGTCGTCCATGTACGCAATGGAATATGAGCCATGTTAAAGCGTGGAACAGTGCCGTTGGCACCACCATAGAAGTGTCTAGAGATAATCACCCAACTTGAAGTAAGAAAGAGACCGAAAGACAGACATCCTGTGACATCACTTAGAGGGGTTAACTAAAAATTGATACCCATGAAATAATTTCCAAGACAAGGACACGCATAGATTCAGAAATCCAAATTATGTTTAACCAAATGAAAAGGTGTAAGGAATGTATGAATTAGGATATGGGGGTTAACAGACATGTACTAATACATATGAAATATATAATCACAAAATACCTAGGGAATACGAAGAGAGGTCTACTCAACACTGTATAAGAACATACATGGGAAAGGATCCAAAGAGGAACAGACAGATACATTGATAGGATGAACCAGAAACTGTACACCTAGGAGAATCTATATTGTTATCAAATTGGCTCTGATAATTAATAAAAATTAAATTTAAAAAACAAACAACAATTTAAGAGATATAAGCTCTTGGGGGTTTGAGCCGGCACATTCCACTCTAATTTGCAGCTTACTAACACGATTTCCAGGAAAGCTCTGTTGCCCAAAACCCACAGTTGGAAATGTAGAAATGCTGCCGCCTTGTGGCCGTTTCCCACAAGAGCGGCTTTAAACCCACAGCTAATGGTCACTTTGCATTCACAAGGACTCAGGGCTGTAAAGGACACCTGCCCTAAACAAGTGTGCGGAGGTAAGGAATGGCCAAAAAAAATTCAAAACTGGCAAATTTTTCAAGAAAATAATATGAAGAAGTAAGTTTGACTCACTCTCTTTTAAAAAAGTAGGAAAATGGATAAAAGCTCAACCTCAGTAATGATTAGACTCATGCAAATCTCATCTACAAAAAGATTTCAACTCACACCAGTCGACTGGCCATCAGCAAAAAGTCTACAAACAATAAATATTGAAGGGGTTTTAGAGAACCGTGTACCCTCTTTCTGCTGGTGAGAGGTAAAGTGGTAATACCCAATAATGAGAACAGAAGGGAGCAGCAATTAAAATACAAATTGAGGCACCATTCAATCCAGCAGTCACACCACTGGGCCTCTCACCTGAGACCTGAATCGAGAAGACCCGGGCTGCAAAAGCTGCACTGCAGCCTTTTTCACAACAGCCAAGACAGTGAAGCAACCAAAATGACCACCAACAGATGAATGGATAAAGAAGAAGTGGTCTATGTATACAACAGAATATTAGCCATGGAAAACAATGAAACACTGCTGTTTGAGGCACCATAGATGAGCTTGGAGGTAATCACAGAACATGAGGTAAGTCAGAAGGCAAAAGACCTATATCCTATGATATCACTTATAGGCTTTAACTAATAACTAACACAAGTGAACATATTTCCACAGAGAAAGACACTCACAGACTTAGGAGTATGCTTATCTAAAAGGATAGGTGGGCGGAATGGTAAATTAAGATTAGTGTTACAATACGTATACAAATACATATTATAAACATATATCAAAAATCCTGACCATATAGCAAGGGAGGTCTACAGAGCACTGTAATATTTTACATGGGAAGAGGATCTGAACATGAATAGACATATATATTGTACAAATCAACCAGATTGTGTACACCTGGACAAACAACATCTAATCATTACCCCGATTAAATAAATTTTAAAAACCAAGAAGAAGTAATGAGACATAAACTTATGGGCGTTTCTGCTGGCACATTGCATTCTAACTTACAACCTAGGAACATGACTTCCAGAAAGCCTCTGCTGTCCTAGTAACCAGATTTGGGAATGGAGAAATGCTGCCGCCTTGTGGCCATTTCCCACAAGAGCAGCTTTAAACCCAGTGCTAATGGTCACTAAATATTCACACTCATTGCAGGCCTGTAAATGACACCTGCCCTCAAAAACAATCCAGGGGTCGAAAATTGACCCAAAAATTCAAAAGAGGGCACCCTGTCAAGAAGACAATTGCAAGAGGTTAATTGTACTCTCCATTTTTTTCTGTTTTTCTTTACCAGAAATTTTAAGAGGCATGGGAAAATGCTGAACATTAGGAATAATTAAAGACATGCAAATGGAAATTACAAAAACCTAACAGCTCACACCAGTCAGAATGGCCTTCAGCAAAACCTCTGCAAACAATAAATGCTGAAGGGGTTTTGGAGAAATGCCTACCCTTGGTTCAACGTGGGACATGGTAAGAGCCAGTACTGAAAACACAAAGGAGGTGCCTTGAAAAGGTAAATACTGAGCTACCATTCATTCAAGCCTACCCACTGCTGGGCCTATCGCCTGAGGGGATGAGAATCAAAAAGACACAGGCTGGGCTTCACTGGTGGTGCAGTGGTTGAGAGTCTGCTTGCCAATGCAGGGGACAGGGGTTCATGCCCCAGTTTGGGAAGATCTCACATGCCGCGGAGCGGCTGGTCCCGTGAGCTATGGCTGCTGGGCCTGCACGTCCGGAAACTGTGCTCTGCAATGTGAGGGGCCACGGCAGTGAGAGGCCCACGTACCAAAAAAAAAAAAAATAACACAGGCTGGCAATCCTGCACTCCAGTAATATTTACCATAGACAACACATGGAAGCTATGAAAATGTCCATCTACAGAGGAATGCACAGAGAAGATGTGGTCCATGTACACAAAGGAATATGACTCCAATAAAAAACATATATAAATTCAATTTAGAAAACAAACATAAGTGAGGAGTCAACGGATTTTGGGGGTTTATCTGGGCACATTGCACTCTATTATATAATGGAGGAACACCAGTGCCAGGTAGGTCTGTTTCCCTAGTTACCAGATTGGGTAAAGCAGAAATGCTGCCGCCCTCTGGCCGTTACCTGCAACAGCAGCTTTGAAACCTGTGCTAAGGGTCACTTCATATGCACCGGTACTGGAGGGCTATAAATGAAACCTGCCCTCAAAATGTCTTGCGGGAGGTAATGGCCAAAACATTTCTAAATGTCACACATACTTCCCGAAAACAATTTGAAGACGTAAGCTGTACTCACAGTTTGAAGAAAAAATGGACATGCCAGAAAGGTCAATTTCAAGGGATTCTGAGACGCATGCAAATCCAACCACAAAGAGGTATCAGCTCACACTAGTCAGAATAAACATCAGCAAAAAAACTACAAAGAGTAAATTCTGAAGGTGTTGAGGTGAAGTGCATACCCTCAACTTAAATGGGGACGTAACCTGGTAAGAGCCACTAATGAGAACAGAATGGAGGTGCCTTTACAAGGTATACATTTTGCTACCATATGATCCAGCAGGCCCACTCCTGGGCCTATAACCTAAGAAGACAGAATTGGAAAGACACAGGCAGGCAAATGTGTATTGCCGCAGTATTACCATAGCCAAGACATGGAAGCAACCAAAAACTCCATCAACAGATGAGTGGACAAAGAAGAACTGGTACACGTACAGATGGAATATTAGCCAAGGAGAAAAAGGACACAATGCCATTTGCAGCACCATAGATGAGTCTAGAGGTAATCACGCGACTTGTAGTAAGTCAGAAAGAGAAAGACACATATCGTATGATATCACTTATAGGTGTTACCTAAAAATTGATACCCGTGAAATTATTTCCACAGAGAAGGGCAATCACAGATTCATTAAACAAACTTGTGGTTCACCAATGGAAAGGTGTGAGGATTGGATACATTAGGATATTGGGGTTAACAGACATATACAAACAGAGGTGAAATATAGAATCACCAAAGACCTAGGGAATACCAAGAGAAGACTACTCAACATTCTGTCATAACGTACATGGGAAAAGGATCCCAGGAAGAATAGACATATGTATATGTGTGAAAGAACCACATCTTGCAAACCTACAACAAGGCAAACATTGTAATCAAACTTGCTGTGATAAAAAATAAAAATTAAATTAAAAAAACGAACAAGAAGTAGTGAGACGAACTTAAGGGGCTTTTTCCTGGCACATTGCATTCTAAATTACAACCTAGAACACGACTTCTTTTGAGGCTCTGTTGACCTAGTAACAAGATACGGTAAAGGAGAACTGCTGCCACCTTGTGGCCGTTTCACACAACAGCAGCTTTAATCCCAGCGCTAATGGTCAGTTGATATTCAAAATAATTGCAGGCCTGTAAAGGACAGGTACCCTGAAAACAAATCCCGGGGTCGTATATCGATCAAAACATTCAAAAGACATCCACATTTCAAAACGACAGTTGCAAGAGGCATATTTTATGCACATTTGTTTTCTGTTTCTTTTTTTCTTTCCTTTTTTGTTAAGAAAATACGAATGGAAAAGGGCTGAACATCAGGAATTAATAAAGCTACGCAAATCCAGGGTACAAAAACGTTCACCTCACAGCCTTCAGAATGATCATCAGCAAAAAAAGTCTACAAAGAATAAATGCTGAAGGGGTTTTAGAGAACTGCGTACCCTTTAGCTGCTGGTGGGATGTAACCTGGTAAGAGCCAGCAGTGAGAACAGAATGGAGGTGCGTTTAAGGGTAAAAATGGAGCTACCATGTGATCTGGTATGCCCACTCATGGGCCTATCACCTGAGTAGACCAGAATCAAAAAGACGCAGGCTGGCAATCCTGCACTGCAGCAACATGTACCATAGCCAAAACCTGGAAGAAACCAAAATGTCCATCAATAGAAAAATGCACCAAGAAGTCGTCCATGTACGCAATGGAATATGAGCCATGTAAAAGCATGGAACAGTGCCGTTGGCACCACCATAGAAGTGTCTAGAGATAATCACCCAACTTGAAGTAAGAAAGAGACCAAAAGACAGACATCCTGTGACATCACTTAGAGGGGTTACCTAAAAATTGATACCCATGAAATAATTTCCAAGAGAAGGACACGCATAGATTCAGAAATCCAAATTATGTTTAACCAAATGAAAAGGTGTAAGGAATGTATGAATTAGGATGTGGGGGTTAACAGACATGTACTAATACATATGAAATATATAATCACAAAATACCTGTTGAATATGAAGAGAGGTCTACTCAACACTCTATAAGAACATACATGGGAAAGGATCCAAAGAGGAATAGACAGATACATTGATAGGATGAACCAGAAACTGTACACCTAGGAGAATCTACATTGTTATCAAATTGGCTCTGATAATGAATAAAAATTAAATTTAAAAAACAAACAACAATTTAAGAGATATAAGCTCTTGGGGGTTTGAGCCGGCACATTCCACTCTAATTTGCAGCTTACTAACACGATTTCCAGGAAAGCTCTGTTGCCCAAAACCCACAGTTGGAAATGTAGAAATGCTGCCGCCTTGTGGCCGTTTCCCACAAGAGCGGCTTTAAACCCACAGCTAATGGTCACTTTGCATTCACAAGGACTCAGGGCTGTAAAGGACACCTGCCCTAAACAAGTGTGCGGAGGTAAGGAATGGCCAAAAAAATTCAAAACTGGCAAATTTTTCAAGAATATAATATGAAGAAGTAAGTTTGACTCACTCTCTTTTAAAAAAGTAGGAAAATGGATAAAAGCTCAACCTCAGTAATGATTAGACTCATGCAAATCTAATCTACAAAAAGATTTCAACTCACACCAGTCGACTGGCCATCAGCAAAAAGTCTACAAACAATAAATATTGAAGGGGTTTTAGAGAACTGTGTACCCTCTTTCTGCTGGTGAGAGGTAAAGTGGTAATACCCAATAATGAGAACAGAAGGGAGCAGCAATTAAAATACAAATTGAGGCACCATTCAATCCAGCAGTCACACCACTGGGCCTCTCACCTGAGACCTGAATCGAGAAGACCCGGGCTGCAAAAGCTGCACTGCAGCCTTATTCACAAGAGCCAAGACAGTGAAGCAACCAAAATGACCACCAACAGATGAATGGATAAAGAAGAAGTGGTCTATGTATACTACAGAATATTAGCCATGGAAAACAATGAAACACTGCTGTTTGAGGCACCATAGATAAGCTTGGAGGTAATCACAGAACATGAGGTAAGTCAGAAGGCAAAAGACCTATATCCTATGATATCACTTATAGGCTTTAACTAATAACTAACACAAGTGAACATATTTCCACAGAGAAAGACACTCACAGACTTAGAAGTATGCTTATCTAAAAGGATAGGTGGGCGGAATGGTAAATTAAGATTAGTGTTACCATACGTATACAAATACATATTATAAACATATATCAAAAAACCTGACCATATAGCAAGGGAGGTCTACAGAGCACTGTAATATTTTACATGGGAAGAGGATCTGAACATGAATAGACATATATATTGTACAAATCAACCAGATTGTGTACACCTGGTCAAACAACATCTAATCATTACCCCGATTAAATAAATTTTAAAAACCAAGAAGAAGTAATGAGACATAAACTTAGGGGCGTTTCTGCTGGCACATTGCATTCTAACTTACAACCTAGGAACACGACTTCCAGAAAGCCTCTGCTGTCCTAGTAACCAGATTTGGGAATGGAGAAATGCTGCCGCCTTGTGGCCATTTCCCACAAGAGCAGCTTTAAACCCAGTGCTAATGGTCACTAAATATTCACACTCATTGCAGGCCTGTAAATGACACCTGCCCTCAAAAACAATCCAGGGGTCGAAAATTGACCAAAAAATTCAAAAGAGGGCACCCTGTCAAGAAGACAATTGCAAGAGGTTAATTGTACTCTCCATTTTTTTCTGTTTTTCTTTACCAGAAATTTTAAGAGGCATGGGAAAATGCTGAACATTAGGAATAATTAAAGACATGCAAATGCAAATTACAAAAACCTAAGAGCTCACACCAGTCAGAATGGCCATCAGCGAAACCTCTGCAAACAATAAATGCTGAAGGGGTTTTGGAGAAATGCCTACCCTTGGTTCAACGTGGGACATGGTAAGAGCCAGTACTGAAAACACAAAGGAGGTGACTTGAAAAGGTAAATACTGAGCTACCATTCAGTCAAGCCTACCCACTGCTGGGCCTATCGCCTGAGGGGATGAGAATCAAAAAGACACAGGCTGGGCTTCACTGGTGGTGCAGTGGTTGAGAGTCTGCTTGCCAATGCAGGGGACAGGGGTTCATGCCCCAGTTTGGGAAGATCTCACATGCCGCGGAGCGGCTGGTCCCGTGAGCTATGGCTGCTGGGCCTGCATGTCCGGAAACTGTGCTCTGCAATGTGAGGGGCCACGGCAGTGAGAGGCCCACGTACCAAAAAAAAAAAAATAACACAGGCTGGCAATCCTGCACTCCAGTAATATTTACCATAGACAACACATGGAAGCTATGAAAATGTCCATCTACAGAGGAATGCACAGAGAAGATGTGGTCCATGTACACAAAGGAATATGACTCCAATAAAAAACATATATAAATTCAATTTAGAAAACAAACATAAGTGAGGAGTCATCGGATTTTGGGGGTTTATCTGGGCACATTGCACTCTATTATATAATGGAGGAACACCAGTGCCAGGTAGGTCTGTTTCCCTAGTTACCAGATTGGGTAAAGCAGAAATGCTGCCGCCCTCTGGCCGTTACCTGCAACAGCAGCTTTGAAACCTGTGCTAAGGGTCACTTCATATGCACCGGTACTGGAGGGCTGTAAATGAAACCTGCCCTCAAAATGTCTTGCGGGAGGTAATGGCCAAAACATTTCTAAATGTCACACATACTTCCCGAAAACAATTTGAAGACGTAAGCTGTACTCACAGTTTGAAGAAAAAATGGACATGCCAGAAAGGTCAATTTCAAGGGATTCTGAGACGCATGCAAATCCAACCACAAAGAGGTATCAGCTCACACTAGTCAGAATAAACATCAGCAAAAAAACTACAAAGAGTAAATTCTGAAGGTGTTGAGGTGAAGTGCATACCCTCAACTTAAATGGGGACGTAACCTGGTAAGAGCCACTAATGAGAACAGAATGGAGGTGCCTTTACAAGGTATACATTTTGCTACCATATGATCCAGCAGGCCCACTCCTGGGCCTATAACCTAAGAAGACAGAATTGGAAAGACACAGGCAGGCAAATGTGTATTGCCGCAGTATTACCATAGCCAAGACATGGAAGCAACCAAAAACTCCATCAACAGATGAGTGGACAAAGAAGAACTGGTACACGTACAGATGGAATATTAGCCAAGGAGAAAAAGGACACAATGCCATTTTCAGCACCATAGATGAGTCTAGAGGTAATCACGCGACTTGTAGTAAGTCAGAAAGAGAAAGACACATATCGTATGATATCACTTATAGGTGTTACCTAAAAATTGATACCCGTGAAATTATTTCCACAGAGAAGGGCAATCACAGATTCATTAAACAAACTTGTGGTTCACCAATGGAAAGGTGTGAGGATTGGATACATTAGGATATTGGGGTTAACAGACATATACAAACAGAGGTGAAATATAGAATCACCAAAGACCTAGGGAATACCAAGAGAAGACTACTCAACATTCTGTCATAACGTACATGGGAAAAGGATCCCAGGAAGAATAGACATATGTATATGTGTGAAAGAACCACATCTTGCAAACCTACAACAAGGCAAACATTGTAATCAAACTTGCTGTGATAAAAAATAAAAATTAAATTAAAAAAAGAACAAGAAGTAGTGAGACGAACTTAAGGGGCTTTTTCCTGGCCCATTGCATTCTAAATTACAACCTAGAACACGACTTCTTTTGAGGCTCTGTTGACCTAGTAACAAGATATGGTAAAGGAGAACTGCTGCCACCTTGTGGCCGTTTCACACAACAGCAGCTTTAATCCCAGCGCTAATGGTCAGTTGATATTCAAAATAATTGCAGGCCTGTAAAGGACAGGTACCCTGAAAACAAATCCCGGGGTCGTATATCGATCAAAACATTCAAAAGACATCCACATTTCAAAACGACAGTTGCAAGAGGCATATTTTATGCACATTTGTTTTCTGTTTCTTTTTTTCTTTCCTTTTTTGTTAAGAAAATACGAATGGAAAAGGGCTGAACATCAGGAATTAATAAAGCTACGCAAATCCAGTGTACAAAAACGTTCACCTCACAGCCTTCAGAATGATCATCAGCAAAAAAAGTCTACAAAGAATAAATGCTGAAGGGGTTTTAGAGAACTGCGTACCCTTTAGCTGCTGGTGGGATGTAACCTGGTAAGAGCCAGCAGTGAGAACAGAATGGAGGTGCGTTTAAGGGTAAAAATGGAGCTACCATGTGATCTGGTATGCCCACTCATGGGCCTATCACCTGAGTAGACCAGAATCAAAAAGACGCAGGCTGGCAATCCTGCACTGCAGCAACATGTACCATAGCCAAAACCTGGAAGAAACCAAAATGTCCATCAATAGAAAAATGCACCAAGAAGTCGTCCATGTACGCAATGGAATATGAGCCATGTAAAAGCATGGAACAGTGCCGTTGGCACCACCATAGAAGTGTCTAGAGATAATCACCCAACTTGAAGTAAGAAAGAGACCAAAAGACAGACATCCTGTGACATCACTTAGAGGGGTTACCTAAAAATTGATACCCATGAAATAATTTCCAAGAGAAGGACACGCATAGATTCAGAAATCCAAATTATGTTTAACCAAATGAAAAGGTGTAAGGAATGTATGAATTAGGATGTGGGGGTTAACAGACATGTACTAATACATATGAAATATATAATCACAAAATACCTGTTGAATATGAAGAGAGGTCTACTCAACACTCTATAAGAACATACATGGGAAAGGATCCAAAGAGGAATAGACAGATACATTGATAGGATGAACCAGAAACTGTACACCTAGGAGAATCTACATTGTTATCAAATTGGCTCTGATAATGAATAAAAATTAAATTTAAAAAACAAACAACAATTTAAGAGATATAAGCTCTTGGGGGTTTGAGCCGGCACATTCCACTCTAATTTGCAGCTTACTAACACGATTTCCAGGAAAGCTCTGTTGCCCAAAACCCACAGTTGGAAATGTAGAAATGCTGCCGCCTTGTGGCCGTTTCCCACAAGAGCGGCTTTAAACCCACAGCTAATGGTCACTTTGCATTCACAAGGACTCAGGGCTGTAAAGGACACCTGCCCTAAACAAGTGTGCGGAGGTAAGGAATGGCCAAAAAAATTCAAAACTGGCAAATTTTTCAAGAAAATAATATGAAGAAGTAAGTTTGACTCACTCTCTTTTAAAAAAGTAGGAAAATGGATAAAAGCTCAACCTCAGTAATGATTAGACTCATGCAAATCTAATCTACAAAAAGATTTCAACTCACACCAGTCGACTGGCCATCAGCAAAAAGTCTACAAACAATAAATATAGAAGGGGTTTTAGAGAACTGTGTACCCTCTTTCTGCTGGTGAGAGGTAAAGTGGTAATACCCAATAATGAGAACAGAAGGGAGCTGCAATTAAAATACAAATTGAGGCACCATTCAATCCAGCAGTCACACCACTGGGCCTCTCACCTGAGACCTGAATCGAGAAGACCCGGGCTGCAAAAGCTGCACTGCAGCCTTATTCACAACAGCCAAGACAGTGAAGCAACCAAAATGACCACCAACAGATGAATGGATAAAGAAGAAGTGGTCTATGTATACAACAGAATATTAGCCATGGAAAACAATGAAACACTGCTGTTTGAGGCACCATAGATAAGCTTGGAGGTAATCACAGAACATGAGGTAAGTCAGAAGGCAAAAGACCTATATCCTATGATATCACTTATAGGCTTTAACTAATAACTAACACAAGTGAACATATTTCCACAGAGAAAGACACTCACAGACTTAGAAGTATGCTTATCTAAAAGGATAGGTGGGCGGAATGGTAAATTAAGATTAGTGTTACCATACGTATACAAATACATATTATAAACATATATCAAAAAACCTGACCATATAGCAAGGGAGGTCTACAGAGCACTGTAATATTTTACATGGGAAGAGGATCTGAACATGAATAGACATATATATTGTACAAATCAACCAGATTGTGTACACCTGGTCAAACAACATCTAATCATTACCCCGATTAAATAAATTTTAAAAACCAAGAAGAAGTAATGAGACATAAACTTAGGGGCGTTTCTGCTGGCACATTGCATTCTAACTTACAACCTAGGAACACGACTTCCAGAAAGCCTCTGCTGTCCTAGTAACCAGATTTGGGAATGGAGAAATGCTGCCGCCTTGTGGCCATTTCCCACAAGAGCAGCTTTAAACCCAGTGCTAATGGTCACTAAATATTCACACTCATTGCAGGCCTGTAAATGACACCTGCCCTCAAAATCAATCCAGGGGTCGAAAATTGACCAAAAAATTCAAAAGAGGGCACCCTGTCAAGAAGACAATTGCAAGAGGTTAATTGTACTCTCCATTTTTTTCTGTTTTTCTTTACCAGAAATTTTAAGAGGCATGGGAAAATGCTGAACATTAGGAATAATTAAAGACATGCAAATGCAAATTACAAAAACCTAAGAGCTCACACCAGTCAGAATGGCCATCAGCGAAACCTCTGCAAACAATAAATGCTGAAGGGGTTTTGGAGAAATGCCTACCCTTGGTTCAACGTGGGACATGGTAAGAGCCAGTACTGAAAACACAAAGGAGGTGACTTGAAAAGGTAAATACTGAGCTACCATTCAGTCAAGCCTACCCACTGCTGGGCCTATCGCCTGAGGGGATGAGAATCAAAAAGACACAGGCTGGGCTTCACTGGTGGTGCAGTGGTTGAGAGTCTGCTTGCCAATGCAGGGGACAGGGGTTCATGCCCCAGTTTGGGAAGATCTCACATGCCGCGGAGCGGCTGGTCCCGTGAGCTATGGCTGCTGGGCCTGCACGTCCGGAAACTGTGCTCTGCAATGTGAGGGGCCACGGCAGTGAGAGGCCCACGTACCAAAAAAAAAAAAAATAACACAGGCTGGCAATCCTGCACTCCAGTAATATTTACCATAGACAACACATGGAAGCTATGAAAATGTCCATCTACAGAGGAATGCACAGAGAAGATGTGGTCCATGTACACAAAGGAATATGACTCCAATAAAAAACATATATAAATTCAATTTAGAAAACAAACATAAGTGAGGAGTCATCGGATTTTGGGGGTTTATCTGGGCACATTGCACTCTA
The DNA here is from genome assembly GCF_949752795.1 of Hyperoodon ampullatus. Taxonomy (NCBI): domain Eukaryota; kingdom Metazoa; phylum Chordata; class Mammalia; order Artiodactyla; family Ziphiidae; genus Hyperoodon; species Hyperoodon ampullatus. The sequence goes on from NW_027641008.1 coordinate 16,340, forward strand.
TTATATAATGGAGGAACACCAGTGCCAGGTAGGTCTGTTTCCCTAGTTACCAGATTGGGTAAAGCAGAAATGCTGCTGCCCTCTGGCCGTTACCTGCAACAGCAGCTTTGAAACCTGTGCTAAGGGTCACTTCATATGCACCGGTACTGGAGGGCTGTAAATGAAACCTGCCCTCAAAATGTCTTGCGGGAGGTAATGGCCAAAACATTTCTAAATGTCACACATACTTCCCGAAAACAATTTGAAGACGTAAGCTGTACTCACAGTTTGAAGAAAAAATGGACATGCCAGAAAGGTCAATTTCAAGGGATTCTGAGACGCATGCAAATCCAACCACAAAGAGGTATCAGCTCACACTAGTCAGAATAAACATCAGCAAAAAAACTACAAAGAGTAAATTCTGAAGGTGTTGAGGTGAAGTGCATACCCTCAACTTAAATGGGGACGTAACCTGGTAAGAGCCACTAATGAGAACAGAATGGAGGTGCCTTTACAAGGTATACATTTTGCTACCATATGATCCAGCAGGCCCACTCCTGGGCCTATAACCTAAGAAGACAGAATTGGAAAGACACAGGCAGGCAAACGTGTATTGCCGCAGTATTACCATAGCCAAGACATGGAAGCAACCAAAAACTCCATCAACAGATGAGTGGACAAAGAAGAACTGGTACACGTACAGATGGAATATTAGCCAAGGAGAAAAAGGACACAATGCCATTTGCAGCACCATAGATGAGTCTAGAGGTAATCACGCGACTTGTAGTAAGTCAGAAAGAGAAAGACACATATCGTATGATATCACTTATAGGTGTTACCTAAAAATTGATACCCGTGAAATTATTTCCACAGAGAAGGGCAATCACAGATTCATTAAACAAACTTGTGGTTCACCAATGGAAAGGTGTGAGGATTGGATACATTAGGATATTGGGGTTAACAGACATATACAAACAGAGGTGAAATATAGAATCACCAAAGACCTATGGAATACCAAGAGAAGACTACTCAACATTCTGTCATAACGTACATGGGAAAAGGATCCCAGGAAGAATAGACATATGTATATGTGTGAAAGAACCACATCTTGCAAACCTACAACAAGGCAAACATTGTAATCAAACTTGCTGTGATAAAAAATAAAAATTAAATTAAAAAAACGAACAAGAAGTAGTGAGACGAACTTAAGGGGCTTTTTCCTGGCCCATTGCATTCTAAATTACAACCTAGAACACGACTTCTTTTGAGGCTCTGTTGACCTAGTAACAAGATATGGTAAAGGAGAACTGCTGCCACCTTGTGGCCGTTTCACACAACAGCAGCTTTAATCCCAGCGCTAATGGTCAGTTGATATTCAAAATAATTGCAGGCCTGTAAAGGACAGGTACCCTGAAAACAAATCCCGGGGTCGTATATCGATCAAAACATTCAAAAGACATCCACATTTCAAAACGACAGTTGCAAGAGGCATATTTTATGCACATTTGTTTTCTGTTTCTTTTTTTCTTTCCTTTTTTGTTAAGAAAATACGAATGGAAAAGGGCTGAACATCAGGAATTAATAAAGCTACGCAAATCCATTGTACAAAAACGTTCACCTCACAGCCTTCAGAATGATCATCAGCAAAAAAAGTCTACAAAGAATAAATGCTGAAGGGGTTTTAGAGAACTGCGTACCCTTTAGCTGCTGGTGGGATGTAACCTGGTAAGAGCCAGCAGTGAGAACAGAATGGAGGTGCGTTTAAGGGTAAAAATGGAGCTACCATGTGATCTGGTATGCCCACTCATGGGCCTATCACCTGAGTAGACCAGAATCAAAAAGACGCAGGCTGGCAATCCTGCACTGCAGCAACATGTACCATAGCCAAAACCTGGAAGAAACCAAAATGTCCATCAATAGAAAAATGCACCAAGAAGTCGTCCATGTACGCAATGGAATATGAGCCATGTAAAAGCATGGAACAGTGCCGTTGGCACCACCATAGAAGTGTCTAGAGATAATCACCCAACTTGAAGTAAGAAAGAGACCAAAAGACAGACATCCTGTGACATCACTTAGAGGGGTTACCTAAAAATTGATACCCATGAAATAATTTCCAAGAGAAGGACACGCATAGATTCAGAAATCCAAATTATGTTTAACCAAATGAAAAGGTGTAAGGAATGTATGAATTAGGATGTGGGGGTTAACAGACATGTACTAATACATATGAAATATATAATCACAAAATACCTGTTGAATATGAAGAGAGGTCTACTCAACACTCTATAAGAACATACATGGGAAAGGATCCAAAGAGGAATAGACAGATACATTGATAGGATGAACCAGAAACTGTACACCTAGGAGAATCTACATTGTTATCAAATTGGCTCTGATAATGAATAAAAATTAAATTTAAAAAACAAACAACAATTTAAGAGATATAAGCTCTTGGGGGTTTGAGCCAGCACATTCCACTCTAATTTGCAGCTTACTAACACGATTTCCAGGAAAGCTCTGTTGCCCAAAACCCACAGTTGGAAATGTAGAAATGCTGCCGCCTTGTGGCCGTTTCCCACAAGAGCGGCTTTAAACCCACAGCTAATGCTCACTTTGCATTCACAAGGACTCAGGGCTGTAAAGGACAGCTGCCCTAAACAAGTGTGCGGAGGTAAGGAATGGCCAAAAAAATTCAAAACTGGCAAATTTTTCAAGAAAATAATATGAAGAAGTAAGTTTGACTCACTCTCTTTTAAAAAAGTAGGAAAATGGATAAAAGCTCAACCTCAGTAATGATTAGACTCATGCAAATCTAATCTACAAAAAGATTTCAACTCACACCAGTCGACTGGCCATCAGCAAAAAGTCTACAAACAATAAATATGGAAGGGGTTTTAGAGAACTGTGTACCCTCTTTCTGCTGGTGAGAGGTAAAGTGGTAATACCCAATAATGAGAACAGAAGGGAGCTGCAATTAAAATACAAATTGAGGCACCATTCAATCCAGCAGTCACACCACTGGGCCTCTCACCTGAGACCTGAATCGAGAAGACCCGGGCTGCAAAAGCTGCACTGCAGCCTTATTCACAAGAGCCAAGACAGTGAAGCAACCAAAATGACCACCAACAGATGAATGGATAAAGAAGAAGTGGTCTATGTATACTACAGAATATTAGCCATGGAAAACAATGAAACACTGCTGTTTGAGGCACCATAGATAAGCTTGGAGGTAATCACAGAACATGAGGTAAGTCAGAAGGCAAAAGACCTATATCCTATGATATCACTTATAGGCTTTAACTAATAACTAACACAAGTGACCATATTTCCACAGAGAAAGACACTCACAGACTTAGAAGTATGCTTATCTAAAAGGATAGGTGGGCGGAATGGTAAATTAAGATTAGTGTTACCATACGTATACAAATACATATTATAAACATATATCAAAAAACCTGACCATATAGCAAGGGAGGTCTACAGAGCACTGTAATATTTTACATGGGAAGAGGATCTGAACATGAATAGACATATATATTGTACAAATCAACCAGATTGTGTACACCTGGTCAAACAACATCTAATCATTACCCCGATTAAATAAATTTTAAAAACCAAGAAGAAGTAATGAGACATAAACTTAGGGGCGTTTCTGCTGGCACATTGCATTCTAACTTACAACCTAGGAACACGACTTCCAGAAAGCCTCTGCTGTCCTAGTAACCAGATTTGGGAATGGAGAAATGCTGCCGCCTTGTGGCCATTTCTCACAAGAGCAGCTTTAAACCCAGTGCTAATGGTCACTAAATATTCACACTCATTGCAGGCCTGTAAATGACACCTGCCCTCAAAAACAATCCAGGGGTCGAAAATTGACCAAAAAATTCAAAAGAGGGCACCCTGTCAAGAAGACAATTGCAAGAGGTTAATTGTACTCTCCATTTTTTTCTGTTTTTCTTTACCAGAAATTTTAAGAGGCATGGGAAAATGCTGAACATTAGGAATAATTAAAGACATGCAAATGCAAATTACAAAAACCTAAGAGCTCACACCAGTCAGAATGGCCATCAGCGAAACCTCTGCAAACAATAAATGCTGAAGGGGTTTTGGAGAAATGCCTACCCTTGGTTCAACGTTGGACATGGTAAGAGCCAGTACTGAAAACACAAAGGAGGTGGCTTGAAAAGGTAAATACTGAGCTGCCATTCAGTCAAGCCTACCCACTGCTGGGCCTATCACCTGAGGGGATGAGAATCAAAAAGACACAGGCTGGGCTTCACTGGTGGTGCAGTGGTTGAGAGTCCGCTTGCCAATGCAGGGGACAGGGGTTCATGCCCCAGTTTGGGAAGATCTCACATGCTGCGGAGCGTCGGGTCCCGTGAGCTATGGCTGCTGGGCCTGCACGTCCAGAACCTGTGCTCTGCAATGTGAGGGGCCACGGCAGTGAGAGGCCCACGTACCAAAAAAAAAAAAAGACACACGCTGGCAATCCTGCACTCCAGTAATATTTACCATAGACATCACATGGAAGCTATGAAAATGTCCATCTGCAGAGGAATGCACAGAGAAGAAGTGGTCCATGTACACAAAGGAATATGACTCCAATAAAAAACATATATAAATTCAATTTAGAAAACAAACATAAGTGAGGAGTCATCGGATTTTTGGGGTTTATCTGGGCACATTGCACTCTATTATATAATGGAGGAACACCAGTGCCAGGTAGGTCTGTTTCCCTAGTTACCAGATTGGGAAAAGCAGAAATGCTGCCGCCCTCTGGCCGTTACCTGCAACAGCAGCTTTGAAACCTGTGCTAAGGGTCACTTCATATGCACCGGTACTGGAGGGCTGTAAATGAAACCTTCCCTCAAAACGTCTTGCGGGACGTAATGGCCAAAATATTTCTAAATGTCACACATACTTCACGAAAACAATTTGAAGACGTAAGCTGTACTCACAGTTTGAAGAAAAAATGGACATGCCAGAAAGGTCAATTTCAAGGGATTCTGAGACGCATGCAAATCCAACCACAAAGAGGTATCAGCTCACACTAGTCAGAATAAACATCAGCAAAAAAACTACAAAGAGTAAATGTTGAAGGTGTTGTGGTGAAGTGCATACCCTCAACTTAAAGGGGGACGTAACCTGGTAAGAGCCACTAATGAGAACAGAATGGAGGTGTCTTTACAAGGTAAACATTTTGCTACCATATGATCCAGCAGGCCCACTCCTGGGCCTATAACCTAAGAAGACAGAATTGGAAAGACACAGGCAGGCAAATGTGTATTGCCACAGTATTACCATAGCCAAGACATGGAAGCAACCAAAAACTCCATCAACAGATGAGTGGACAAAGAAAAACTGGTACACGTACAGATGGAATATTAGCCAAGGAGAAAAAGGACACAATGCCATTTGCAGCACCATAGATGAGTCTAGAGGTAATCACGCGACTTGTAGTAAGTCAGAAAGAGAAAGACACATATCGTATGATATCACTTATAGGTGTTACCTAAAAATTGATACCCGTGAAATTATTTCCACAGAGAAGGGCAATCACAGATTCATTAAACAAACTTGTGGTTCACCAATGGAAAGGTGTGAGGATTGGATACATTAGGATATTGGGGTTAACAGACATATACAAACAGAGGTGAAATATAGAATCACCAAAGACCTAGGGAATACCAAGAGAAGACTACTCAACATTCTGTCATAACGTACATGGGAAAAGGATCCCAGGAAGAATAGACATATGTATATGTGTGAAAGAACCACATCTTGCAAACCTACAACAAGGCAAACATTGTAATCAAACTTGCTGTGATAAAAAATAAAAATTAAATTAAAAAAACGAACAAGAAGTAGTGAGACGAACTTAAGGGGCTTTTTCCTGGCCCATTGCATTCTAAATTACAACCTAGAACACGACTTCTTTTGAGGCTCTGTTGACCTAGTAACAAGATATGGTAAAGGAGAACTGCTGCCACCTTGTGGCCGTTTCACACAACAGCAGCTTTAATCCCAGCGCTAATGGTCAGTTGATATTCAAAATAATTGCAGGCCTGTAAAGGACAGGTACCCTGAAAACAAATCCCGGGGTCGTATATCGATCAAAACATTCAAAAGACATCCACATTTCAAAACGACAGTTGCAAGAGGCATATTTTATGCACATTTGTTTTCTGTTTCTTTTTTCTTTCCTTTTTTGTTAAGAAAATACGAATGGAAAAGGGCTGAACATCAGGAATTAATAAAGCTACGCAAATCCAGTGTACAAAAACGTTCACCTCACAGCCTTCAGAATGATCATCAGCAAAAAAAGTCTACAAAGAATAAATGCTGAAGGGGTTTTAGAGAACTGCGTACCCTTTAGCTGCTGGTGGGATGTAACCTGGTAAGAGCCAGCAGTGAGAACAGAATGGAGGTGCGTTTAAGGGTAAAAATGGAGCTACCATGTGATCTGGTATGCCCACTCATGGGCCTATCACCTGAGTAGACCAGAATCAAAAAGACGCAGGCTGGCAATCCTGCACTGCAGCAACATGTACCATAGCCAAAACCTGGAAGAAACCAAAATGTCCATCAATAGAAAAATGCACCAAGAAGTCGTCCATGTACGCAATGGAATATGAGCCATGTAAAAGCATGGAACAGTGCCGTTGGCACCACCATAGAAGTGTCTAGAGATAATCACCCAACTTGAAGTAAGAAAGAGACCAAAAGACAGACATCCTGTGACATCACTTAGAGGGGTTACCTAAAAATTGATACCCATGAAATAATTTCCAAGAGAAGGACACGCATAGATTCAGAAATCCAAATTATGTTTAACCAAATGAAAAGGTGTAAGGAATGTATGAATTAGGATGTGGGGGTTAACAGACATGTACTAATACATATGAAATATATAATCACAAAATACCTGTTGAATATGAAGAGAGGTCTACTCAACACTCTATAAGAACATACATGGGAAAGGATCCAAAGAGGAATAGACAGATACATTGATAGGATGAACCAGAAACTGTACACCTAGGAGAATCTACATTGTTATCAAATTGGCTCTGATAATGAATAAAAATTAAATTTAAAAAACAAACAACAATTTAAGAGATATAAGCTCTTGGGGGTTTGAGCCGGCACATTCCACTCTAATTTGCAGCTTACTAACACGATTTCCAGGAAAGCTCTGTTGCCCAAAACCCACAGTTGGAAATGTAGAAATGCTGCCGCCTTGTGGCCGTTTCCCACAAGAGCGGCTTTAAACCCACAGCTAATGGTCACTTTGCATTCACAAGGACTCAGGGCTGTAAAGGACAGCTGCCCTAAACAAGTGTGCGGAGGTAAGGAATGGCCAAAAAAATTCAAAACTGGCAAATTTTTCAAGAAAATAATATGAAGAAGTAAGTTTGACTCACTCTCTTTTAAAAAAGTAGGAAAATGGATAAAAGCTCAACCTCAGTAATGATTAGACTCATGCAAATCTAATCTACAAAAAGATTTCAACTCACACCAGTCGACTGGCCATCAGCAAAAAGTCTACAAACAATAAATATGGAAGGGGTTTTAGAGAACTGTGTACCCTCTTTCTGCTGGTGAGAGGTAAAGTGGTAATACCCAATAATGAGAACAGAAGGGAGCTGCAATTAAAATACAAATTGAGGCACCATTCAATCCAGCAGTCACACCACTGGGCCTCTCACCTGAGACCTGAATCGAGAAGACCCGGGCTGCAAAAGCTGCACTGCAGCCTTATTCACAACAGCCAAGACAGTGAAGCAACCAAAATGACCACCAACAGATGAATGGATAAAGAAGAAGTGGTCTATGTATACTACAGAATATTAGCCATGGAAAACAATGAAACACTGCTGTTTGAGGCACCATAGATAAGCTTGGAGGTAATCACAGAACATGAGGTAAGTCAGAAGGCAAAAGACCTATATCCTATGATATCACTTATAGGCTTTAACTAATAACTAACACAAGTGAACATATTTCCACAGAGAAAGACACTCACAGACTTAGAAGTATGCTTATCTAAAAGGATAGGTGGGCGGAATGGTAAATTAAGATTAGTGTTACCATACGTATACAAATACATATTATAAACATATATTAAAAAACCTGACCATATAGCAAGGGAGGTCTACAGAGCACTGTAATATTTTACATGGGAAGAGGATCTGAACATGAATAGACATATATATTGTACAAATCAACCAGATTGTGTACACCTGGTCAAACAACATCTAATCATTACCCCGATTAAATAAATTTTAAAAACCAAGAAGAAGTAATGAGACATAAACTTAGGGGCGTTTCTGCTGGCACATTGCATTCTAACTTACAACCTAGGAACACGACTTCCAGAAAGCCTCTGCTGTCCTAGTAACCAGATTTGGGAATGGAGAAATGCTGCCGCCTTGTGGCCATTTCCCACAAGAGCAGCTTTAAACCCAGTGCTAATGGTCACTAAATATTCACACTCATTGCAGGCCTGTAAATGACACCTGCCCTCAAAAACAATCCAGGGGTCGAAAATTGACCAAAAAATTCAAAAGAGGGCACCCTGTCAAGAAGACAATTGCAAGAGGTTAATTGTACTCTCCATTTTTTTCTGTTTTTCTTTACCAGAAATTTTAAGAGGCATGGGAAAATGCTGAACATTAGGAATAATTAAAGACATGCAAATGCAAATTACAAAAACCTAACAGCTCACACCAGTCAGAATGGCCATCAGCGAAACATCTGCAAACAATAAATGCTGAAGGGGTTTTGGAGAAATGCCTACCCTTGGTTCAACGTTGGACATGGTAAGAGCCAGTACTGAAAACACAAAGGAGGTGACTTGAAAAGGTAAATACTGAGCTACCATTCATTCAAGCATACCCACTGCTGGGCCTATCGCCTGAGGGGATGAGAATCAAAAAGACACAGGCTGGGCTTCACTGGTGGTGCAGTGGTTGAGAGTCCGCTTGCCAATGCAGGGGACAGGGATCATGCCCCAGTTCGGGAAGATCTCACATGCCACGGAGCGGCTGGTCCCGTGAGCTATGGCTGCTGGGCCTGCGCGTCCGGAACCTGTGCTCTGCAATGGGAGGGGCCATGGCAGTGAGAGGCCCACGTACCGAAAAAAAAAAAGACACAGGCTGGCAATCCTGCACTCCAGCAATATTTACCATAGCCAACACATGGAAGCTACGAAAATGTCCATCTACAGAGGAATGCACAGAGAAGAAGTGGTCCATGTACACAAAGGAATATGACTCCAATACAAAACATATATAAATTCAATTTAGAAAACAAACATAAGTGAGGAGACATCGGATTTTGGGGGTTTATCTGGGCACATTGCACTCTATTATATAATGGAGGAACACCAGTGCCAGGTAGGTCTGTTTCCCTAGTTACCAGATTGGGAAAAGCAGAAATGCTGCCGCCCTCTGGCCGTTACCTGCAACAGCAGCTTTGAAACCTGTGCTAAGGGTCACTTCATATGCACCGGTACTGGAGGGCTGTAAATGAAACCTGCCCTCAAAATGTCTTCAGGGACGTAATGGCCAAAATATTTATAAATGTCACACATACTTCACGAAAACAATTTGAAGACGTAAGCTGTACTCACAGTTTGAAGAAAAAATGGACATGCCAGAAAGGTCAATTTCAAGGGATTCTGAGACGCATGCAAATCCAACCACAAAGAGGTATCAGCTCACACTAGTCAGAATAAACATCAGCAAAAAAACTACAAAGAGTAAATGCTGAAGGTGTTGTGGTGAAGTGCATACCTTCAACTTAAAGGGGGACGTAACCTGGTAAGAGCCACTAATGAGAACAGAATGGAGGTGCCTTTACAAGGTAAACATTTTGCTACCATATGATCCAGCAGGCCCACTCCTGGGCCTATAACCTAAGAAGACAGAATTGGAAAGACACAGGCAGGCAAATGTGTATTGCCGCAGTATTACCATAGCCAAGACATGGAAGCAACCAAAAACTCCATCAACAGATGAGTGGACAAAGAAGAACTGGTACACGTACAGATGGAATATTAGCCAAGGAGAAAAAGGACACAATGCCATTTGCAGCACCATAGATGAGTCTAGAGGTAATCACGCGACTTGTAGTAAGTCAGAAAGAGAAAGACACATATCGTATGATATCACTTATAGGTGTTACCTAAAAATTGATACCCGTGAAATTATTTCCACAGAGAAGGGCAATCACAGATTCATTAAACAAACTTGTGGTTCACCAATGGAAAGGTGTGAGGATTGGCTACATTAGGATATTGGGGTTAACAGACATATACAAACAGAGGTGAAATATAGAATCACCAAAGACCTATGGAATACCAAGAGAAGACTACTCAACATTCTGTCATAACGTACATGGGAAAATGATCCCAGGAAGAATAGACATATGTATATGTGTGAAAGAACCACATCTTGCAAACCTACAACAAGGCAAACATTGTAATCAAACTTGCTGTGATAAAAAATAAAAATTAAATTAAAAAAGCGAACAAGAAGTAGTGAGACGAACTTAAGGGGCTTTTTCCTGGCCCATTGCATTCTAAATTACAACCTAGAACATGACTTCCTTTGAGGCTCTGTTGACCTAGTAACAAGATATGGTAAAGGAGAACTGCTGCCACCTTGTGGCCGTTTCACACAACAGCAGCTTTAATCCCAGCGCTAATGGTCAGTTGATATTCAAAATAATTGCAGGCCTGTAAAGGACAGGTACCCTGAAAACAAATCCTGGGGTCGTATATCGATCAAAACATTCAAAAGACATCCACATTTCAAAACGACAGCTGCAAGAGGCATATTTTACGCACGTTAGTTTTCTGTTTCTTTTTTTCTTCCTTTTTTGTTAAGAAAATGCAAATGGAAAAGGGCTGAACATCAGGAATTAATAAAGCTACCCAAATCCAGTGTACAAAAACGTTCACCTCACAGCCTTCAGAATGATCATCAGCAAAAAAAGTCTACAAAGAATAAATGCTGAAAGGGTTTTAGAGAACTGCGTACCCTTTAGCTGCTGGTGGGATGTAACCTGGTAAGAGCCAGCAGTGAGAACAGAATGGAGGTGCGTTTAAGGGTAAAAGTGGAGCTACCATGTGATCTGGTATGCCCACTCATGGGCCTATCACCTGAGTAGACCAGAATCAAAAAGACGCAGGCTGGCAATCCTGCACTGCAGCAACATGTACCATAGCCAAAACCTGGAAGAAACCAAAATGTCCATCAATAGAAAAATGCACCAAGAAGTCGTCCATGTACGCAATGGAATATGAGCCATGTAAAAGCATGGAACAGTGCTGTTGGCACCACCATAGAAGTGTCTAGAGATAATCACCCAACTTGAAGTAAGAAAGAAACCGAAAGACAGACATCCTGTGACATCACTTATAGGGGTTACCTAAAACTTGATACCCATGAAATAATTTCCAAGAGAAGGACACGCATAGATTCAGAAATCCAAATTATGTTTAACCAAATGAAAAGGTGTAAGGAATGTATGAATTAGGATATGGGGGTTAACAAACATGTACTAATACATATGAAATATATAATCACAAAATACCTAAGGAATACGAAGAGGGGTCTACTCAACACTCTATAAGAACATACATGGGAAAGGATCCAAAGAGGAATAGACAGATACATTGATAGGATGAACCAGAAACTGTACACCTAGGAGAATCTACATTGTTATCAAATTGGCTCTGATAATTAATAAAAATTAAATTTAAAAAACAAACAACAATATAAGCGATATAAGCTCTTGGGGGTTTGAGCCGGCACATTCCACTCTAATTTGCAGCTTACTAACACGATTTCCAGGAAACCTCTGTTGCCCAAAACCCACAGTTGGAAATGTAGAAATGCTGCCGCCTTGTGGCCGTTTCCCACAAGAGCGGCTTTAAACCCACAGCTAATGGTCACTTTGCATTCACAAGGACTCAGGGCTGTAAAGGACACCTGCCCTAAACAAGTGTGCGGAGGTAAGGAATGGCCAAAAAAAATTCAAAACTGGCAAATTTTTCAAGAAAATAATATGAAGAAGTAAGTTTGACTCACTCTCTTTTAAAAAAGTAGGAAAATGGATAAAAGCTCAACCTCAGTAATGATTAGACTCATGCAAATCTAATCTACAAAAAGATTTCAACTCACACCTGTCGACTGGCCATCAGAAAAAAGTCTACAAACAATAAATATGGAAGGGGTTTTAGAGAACTGTGTACCCTCTTTCTGCTGGTGAGAGGTAAAGTGGTAATACCCAATAATGAGAACAGAAGGGAGCTGCAATTAAAATACAAATTGAGGCACCATTCAATCCAGCAGTCACACCACTGGGCCTCTCACCTGAGACCTGAATCGAGAAGACCCGGGCTGCAAAAGCTGCACTGCAGCCTTATTCACGATAGCCAAGACAGTGAAGCAACCAAAATGACCACCAACAGATGAATGGATAAAGAAGAAGTGGTCTATGTATACAACAGAATATTAGCCATGGAAAACAATGAAAAACTGCTGTTTGAGGCACCATAGATGAGCTTGGAGGTAATCACAGAACATGAGGTAAGTCTGAAGGCCAAAGATCTATATGCTATGATATCACTTATAGGCGTTAGCTAATAACTAACACAAGTGAACATATTTCCACAGAGAAAGACACTCACAGACTTAGAAGTATGCTTATCTAAAAGGATAGGTGGGCGGAATGGTAAATTAAGATTAGTGTTACCATACGTATACAAATACATATTATAAACATATATCAAAAAGCCTGACCATATAGCAAGGGAGGTCTACAGAGCACTGTAATATTTTACATGGGAAGAGGATCTGAGCATGAATAGACATATATATTGTACAAATCAACCAGATTGTGTACACCTGGACAAACAACATCTAATCATTACCCCGATTAAATAAATTTTAAAAACCAAGAAGAAGTAATGAGACATAAACTTATGGGCGTTTCTGCTGGCACATTGCATTCTAACTTACAACCTAGGAACACGACTTCCAGAAAGGCTCTGCTGTCCTAGTAACCAGATTTGGGAATGGAGAAATGCTGCCGCCTTGTGGCCATTTCCACAACAGCAGCTTTAAACCCAGTGCTAATGGTCACTAAATATTCACACTCATTGCAGGCCTGTAAATGACACCTGCCCTCAAAAACAATCCTGGGGTCGAAAATTGACCCAAAAATTCAAAAGAGGGCACCCTGTCAAGAAGACAATTGCAAGAGGTTAATTGTACTCTCCATTTTTTTCTGTTTTTCTTTACCAGAAATTTTAAGAGGCATGGGAAAATGCTGAACATTAGGAATAATTAAAGACATGCAAATGCAAATTACAAGAACCTAACAGCTCACACCAGTCAGCATGGCCATCAGCAAAACTTCTGCAAACAATAAATGCTGATGGGGTTTTGGACAGATGCCTACACTTGGTTCAACGTGGGACAGGGTAAGAGCCAGTACTGAAAACACAAAGGAGGTGCCTTGAAAAGGTAAATACTGAGCTACCATTCATTCAAGCATACCCACTGCTGGGCCTATCGCCTGAGGGGATGAGAATCAAAAAGACACAGGCTGGGCTTCACTGGTGGTGCAGTGGTTGAGAGTCCGCTTGCCAATGCAGGGGACAGGGGTTCATGCCCCAGTTCGGGAAGATCTCACATGCCACGGAGCGGCTGGTCCCGTGAGCTATGGCTGCTGGGCCTGCGCGTCCGGAACCTGTGCTCTGCAATGGGAGGGGCCATGGCAGTGAGAGGCCCACGTACCGAAAATAAAAGACACAGGCTGGCAATCCTGCACTCCAGCAATATTTACCATAGCCAACACATGGAAGCTACGAAAATGTCCACCTACAGAGGAATGCACAGAGAAGAAGTGGTCCATGTACACAAAGGAATATGACTCCAATAAAAAACATATATAAATTCAATTTAGAAAACAAACATAAGTGAGGAGACATCGGATTTTGGGGGTTTATCTGGGCACATTGCACTCTATTATATAATGGAGGAACACCAGTGCCAGGTAGGTCTGTTTCCCTAGTTACCAGATTGGGAAAAGCAGAAATGCTGCCGCCCTCTGGCCGTTACCTGCAACAGCAGCTTTGAAACCTGTGCTAAGGGTCACTTCATATGCACCGGTACTGGAGGGCTGTAAATGAAACCTGCCCTCAAAATGTCTTCAGGGACGTAATGGCCAAAATATTTATAAATGTCACACATACTTCACGAAAACAATTTGAAGACGTAAGCTGTACTCACAGTTTGAAGAAAAAATGGACATGCCAGAAAGGTCAATTTCAAGGGATTCTGAGACGCATGCAAATCCAACCACAAAGAGGTATCAGCTCACACTAGTCAGAATAAACATCAGCAAAAAAACTACAAAGAGTAAATGCTGAAGGTGTTGTGGTGAAGTGCATACCCTCAACTTAAAGGGGGACGTAACCTGGTAAGAGCCACTAATGAGAACAGAATGGAGGTGCCTTTACAAGGTAAACATTTTGCTACCATATGATCCAGCAGGCCCACTCCTGGGCCTATAACCTAAGAAGACAGAATTGGAAAGACACAGGCAGGCAAATGTGTATTGCCGCAGTATTACCATAGCCAAGACATGGAAGCAACCAAAAACTCCATCAACAGATGAGTGGACAAAGAAGAACAGGTACACGTACAGATGGAATATTAGCCAAGGAGAAAAAGGACACAATGCCATTTGCAGCACCATAGATGAGTCTAGAGGTAATCACGCGACTTGTAGTAAGTCAGAAAGAGAAAGACACATATCGTATGATATCACTTATAGGTGTTACCTAAAAATTGATACCCGTGAAATTATTTCCACAGAGAAGGGCAATCACAGATTCATTAAACAAACTTGTGGTTCACCAATGGAAAGGTGTGAGGATTGGCTACATTAGGATATTGGGGTTAACAGACATATACAAACAGAGGTGAAATATAGAATCACCAAAGACCTATGGAATACCAAGAGAAGACTACTCAACATTCTGTCATAACATACATCGGAAAAGGATCCCAGGAAGAATAGACATATGTATATGTGTGAAAGAACCACATCTTGCAAACCTACAACAAGGCAAACATTGTAATCAAACTTGCTGTGATAAAAATAAAAATTAAATTAAAAAAACGAACAAGAAGTAGTGAGACGAACTTAAGGGGCTTTTTCCTGGCACATTGCATTCTAAATTACAACCTTGACACGACTTCCTTTGAGGCTCTGTTGACCTAGTAACAAGATATGGTAAAGGAGAACTGCTGCCACCTTGTGGCCGTTTCACACAACAGCAGCTTTAAATCCCAGCGCTAATGGTCAGTTGATATTCAAAATAATTGCAGGCCTGTAAAGGACAGGTACCCTGAAAACAAATCCTGGGGTCGTATATCGATCAAAACATTCAAAAGACATCCACATTTCAAAACGACAGTTGCAAGAGGCATATTTTATGCACATTTGTTTTCTGTTTCTTTTTTTCTTTCCTTTTTTGTTAAGAAAATGCGAATGCAAAAGGGCTGAACATCAAGAATTAATAAAGCTACGCAAATCCAGTGTACAAAAACGTTCACCTCACAGCCTTCAGAATGATCATCAGCAAAAAAAGTCTACAAAGAATAAATGCTGAAGGGGTTTTAGAGAACTGCGTACCCTTTAGCTGCTGGTGGGATGTAACCTGGTAAGAGCCAGCAGTGAGAACAGAATGGAGGTGCGTTTAAGGGTAAAAATGGAGCTACCATGTGATCTGGTATGCCCACTCATGGGCCTATCACCTGAGTAGACCAGAATCAAAAAGACACAGGCTGGCAATCCTGCACTGCAGCAACATGTACCATAGCCAAAACCTGGAAGAAACCAAAATGTCCATCAATAGAAAAATGCACCAAGAAGTCGTCCATGTACGCAATGGAATATGAGCCATGTAAAAGCATGGAACATTGCCGTTGGCACCACCATAGAAGTGTCTAGAGATAATCACCCAACTTGAAGTAAGAAAGAAACTGAAAGACAGACATCCTGTGACATCACTTATAGGGGTTACCTAAAAATTGATACCCATGAAATAATTTCCAAGAGAAGGACACGCATAGATTCAGAAATCCAAATTATGTTTAACCAAATGAAAAGGTGTAAGGAATGTATGAATTAGGATATGGGGGTTAACAGACATGTACTAATACATATGAAATATATAATCACAAAATACCTGTTGAATATGAAGAGAGGTCTACTCAACACTCTATAAGAACATACATGGGAAAGGATCCAAAGAGGAACAGACAGATACATTGATAGGATGAACCAGAAACTGTACACCTAGGAGAATCTACATTGTTATCAAATTGGCTCTGATAATTAATAAAAATTAAATTTAAAAAACAACAATTTAAGAGATATAAGTTCTTGGGGGGTTGAGCCGGCACATTCCACTCTAATTTGCAGCTTACTAACATGATTTCCAGGAAAGCTCTGTTGCCCAAAACCCACAGTTGGAAATGTAGAAATGCTGCCGCCTTGTGGCCGTTTCCCACAAGAGCGGCTTTAAACCCACAGCTAATGGTCACTTTGCATTCCCAAGGACTCAGGGCTGTAAAGGACACCTGCCCTAAACAAGTGTGCGGAGGTAAGGAATGGCCAAAAAAATTCAAAACTGGCAAATTTTTCAAGAAAATAATATGAAGAAGTAAGTTTGACTCACTCTCTTTTAAAAAAGTAGGAAAATGGATAAAAGCTCAACCTCAGTAATGATTAGACTCATGCAAATCTAATCTACAAAAAGATTTCAACTCACACCAGTCGACTGGCCATCAGCAAAAAGTCTACAAACAATAAATATGGAAGGGGTTTTAGAGAACTGTGTACCCTCTTTCTGCTGGTGAGAGGTAAAGTGGTAATACCCAATAATGAGAACAGAAGGGAGCTGCAATTAAAATACAAATTGAGGCACCATTCAATCCAGCAGTCACACCACTAGGCCTCTCACCTGAGACCTGAATCGAGAAGACCCGGGCTGCAAAAGCTGCACTGCAGCCTTATTCACAATAGCCAAGACAGTGAAGCAACCAAAATGACCACCAACAGATGAATGGATAAAGAAGAAGTGGTCTATGTATACAAGAGAATATTAGCCATGGAAAACAATGAAACACTGCTATTTGAGGCACCATAGATGAGCTTGGAGGTAATCACAGAACATGAGGTAAGTCAGAAGGCAAAAGACCTATATCCTATGATATCACTTATAGGCGTTAACTAATAACTAACACAAGTGAACATATTTCCACAGAGAAAGACACTCACAGACTTAGAAGTATGCTTATCTAAAAGGATAGGTGGGCGGAATGGTAAATTAAGATTAGTGTTACCATACGTATACAAATACATATTATAAACATATATCAAAAAGCCTGACCATATAGCAAGGGAGGTCTACAGAGCACTGTAATATTTTACATGGGAAGAGGATCTGAACATGAATAGACATATATATTGTACAAATCAACCAGATTGTGTACACCTGGACAAACAACATCTAATCATTACCCCGATTAAATAAATTTTAAAAACCAAGAAGAAGTAATGAGACATAAACTTATGGGCGTTTCTGCTGGCACATTGCATTCTAACTTACAACCTAGGAACACGACTTCCAGAAAGGCTCTGCTGTCCTAGTAACCAGATTTGGGAATGGAGAAATGCTGCCGCCTTGTGGCCATTTCCCACAAGAGCAGCTTTAAACCCAGTGCTAATGGTCACTAAATATTCACACTCATTGCAGGCCTGTAAATGACACCTGCCCTCAAAAAATCCTGGGGTCGAAAATTGACCCAAAAATTCAAAAGAGGGCACCCTGTCAAGAAGACAATTGCAAGAGGTTAATTGTACTCTCCATTTTTTTCTGTTTTTCTTTACCAGAAATTTTAAGAGGCATGGGAAAATGCTGAACATTAGGAATAATTAAAGGCATGCAAATGCAAATTACAAGAACCTAACAGCTCACACCAGTCAGAATGGCCATCAGCAAAACTTCTGCAAACAATAAATGCTGACGGGGTTTTGGAGAAAAGCCTACCCTTGGTTCAACGTGGGACAGGGTAAGAGCCAGTACTGAAAACACAAAGGAGGTGCCTTGAAAAGGTAAATACTGAGCTACCATTCATTCAAGCATACCCACTGCTGGGCCTATCGCCTGAGGGGATGAGAATCAAAAAGACACAGGCTGGGCTTCACTGGTGGTGCAGTGGTTGAGAGTCCGCTTGCCAATGCAGGGGACAGGGGTTCATGCCCCAGTTCGGGAAGATCTCACATGCCACGGAGCGGCTGGTCCCGTGAGCTATGGCTGCTGGGCCTGCGCGTCCGGAACCTGTGCTCTGCAATGGGAGGGGCCATGGCAGTGAGAGGCCCACGTACCGAAAATATAAAAGACACAGGCTGGCAATCCTGCACTCCAGCAATATTTACCATAGCCAACACATGGAAGCTACGAAAATGTCCATCTACAGAGGAATGCACAGAGAAGAAGTGGTCCATGTACACAAAAGAATATGACTCCAATAAAAAACATATATAAATTCAATTTAGAAAACAAACATAAGTGAGGAGACATCGGATTTTGGGGGTTTATCTGGGCACATTGCACTCTATTATATAATGGAGGAACACCAGTGCCAGGTAGGTCTGTTTCCCTAGTTACCAGATTGGGAAAAGCAGAAATGCTGCCGCCCTCTGGCCGTTACCTGCAACAGCAGCTTTGAAACCTGTGCTAAGGGTCACTTCATATGCACCGGTACTGGAGGGCTGTAAATGAAACCTGCCCTCAAAATGTCTTCAGGGACGTAATGGCCAAAATATTTATAAATGTCACACATACTTCACGAAAACAATTTGAAGACGTAAGCTGTACTCACAGTTTGAAGAAAAAATGGACATGCCAGAAAGGTCAATTTCAAGGGATTCTGAGACGCATGCAAATCCAACCACAAAGAGGTATCAGCTCACACTAGTCAGAATAAACATCAGCAAAAAAACTACAAAGAGTAAATGCTGAAGGTGTTGTGGTGAAGTGCATACCTTCAACTTAAAGGGGGACGTAACCTGGTAAGAGCCACTAATGAGAACAGAATGGAGGTGCCTTTACAAGGTAAACATTTTGCTACCATATGATCCAGCAGGCCCACTCCTGGGCCTATAACCTAAGAAGACAGAATTGGAAAGACACAGGCAGGCAAATGTGTATTGCCGCAGTATTACCATAGCCAAGACATGGAAGCAACCAAAAACTCCATCAACAGATGAGTGGACAAAGAAGAACAGGTACACGTACAGATGGAATATTAGCCAAGGAGAAAAAGGACACAATGCCATTTGCAGCACCATAGATGAGTCTAGAGGTAATCACGCGACTTGTAGTAAGTCAGAAAGAGAAAGACACATATCGTATGATATCACTTATAGGTGTTACCTAAAAATTGATACCCGTGAAATTATTTCCACAGAGAAGGGCAATCACAGATTCATTAAACAAACTTGTGGTTCACCAATGGAAAGGTGTGAGGATTGGCTACATTAGGATATTGGGGTTAACAGACATATACAAACAGAGGTGAAATATAGAATCACCAAAGACCTATGGAATACCAAGAGAAGACTACTCAACATTCTGTCATAACGTACATGGGAAAAGGATCCCAGGAAGAATAGACATATGTATATGTGTGAAAGAACCACATCTTGCAAACCTACAACAAGGCAAACATTGTAATCAAACTTGCTGTGATAAAAAATAAAAATTAAATTAAAAAAACGAACAAGAAGTAGTGAGACGAACTTAAGGGGCTTTTTCCTGGCCCATTGCATTCTAAATTACAACCTAGAACATGACTTCCTTTGAGGCTCTGTTGACCTAGTAACAAGATATGGTAAAGGAGAACTGCTGCCACCTTGTGGCCGTTTCACACAACAGCAGCTTTAATCCCAGCGCTAATGGTCAGTTGATATTCAAAATAATTGCAGGCCTGTAAAGGACAGGTACCCTGAAAACAAATCCTGGGGTCGTATATCGATCAAAACATTCAAAAGACATCCACATTTCAAAACGACAGCTGCAAGAGGCATATTTTACGCACGTTGGTTTTCTGTTTCTTTTTTTCTTCCTTTTTTGTTAAGAAAATGCAAATGGAAAAAGGCTGAACATCAGGAATTAATAAAGCTACACAAATCCAGTGTACAAAAACGTTCACCTCACAGCCTTCAGAATGATCATCAGCAAAAAAAGTCTACAAAGAATAAATGCTGAAAGGGTTTTAGAGAACTGCGTACCCTTTAGCTGCTGGTGGGATGTAACCTGGTAAGAGCCAGCAGTGAGAACAGAATGGAGGTGCGTTTAAGGGTAAAAGTGGAGCTACCATGTGATCTGGTATGCCCACTCATGGGCCTATCACCTGAGTAGACCAGAATCAAAAAGACGCAGGCTGGCAATCCTGCACTGCAGCAACATGTACCATAGCCAAAACCTGGAAGAAACCAAAATGTCCATCAATAGAAAAATGCACCAAGAAGTCGTCCATGTACGCAATGGAATATGAGCCATGTAAAAGCATGGAACAGTGCTGTTGGCACCACCATAGAAGTGTCTAGAGATAATCACCCAACTTGAAGTAAGAAAGAAACCGAAAGACAGACATCCTGTGACATCACTTATAGGGGTTACCTAAAACTTGATACCCATGAAATAATTTCCAAGAGAAGGACACGCATAGATTCAGAAATCCAAATTATGTTTAACCAAATGAAAAGGTGTAAGGAATGTATGAATTAGGATATGGGGGTTAACAAACATGTACTAATACATATGAAATATATAATCACAAAATACCTATGGAATACGAAGAGAGGTCTACTCAACACTCTATAAGAACATACATGGGAAAGGATCCAAAGAGGAATAGACAGATACATTGATAGGATGAACCAGAAACTGTACACCTAGGAGAATCTACATTGTTATCAAATTGGCTCTGATAATTAATAAAAATTAAATTTAAAAAACAAACAACAATATAAGCGATATAAGCTCTTGGGGGTTTGAGCCGGCACATTCCACTCTAATTTGCAGCTTACTAACACGATTTCCAGGAAACCTCTGTTGCCCAAAACCCACAGTTGGAAATGTAGAAATGCTGCCGCCTTGTGGCCGTTTCCCACAAGAGCGGCTTTAAACCCACAGCTAATGGTCACTTTGCATTCACAAGGACTCAGGGCTGTAAAGGACACCTGCCCTAAACAAGTGTGCGGAGGTAAGGAATGGCCAAAAAAAATTCAAAACTGGCAAATTTTTCAAGAAAATAATATGAAGAAGTAAGTTTGACTCACTCTCTTTTAAAAAAGTAGGAAAATGGATAAAAGCTCAACCTCAGTAATTATTAGACTCATGCAAATCTAATCTACAAAAAGATTTCAACTCACACCAGTCGACTGGCCATCAGCAAAAAGTCTACAAACAATAAATATGGAAGGGGTTTTAGAGAACTGTGTACCCTCTTTCTGCTGGTGAGAGGTAAAGTGGTAATACCCAATAATGAGAACAGAAGGGAGCTGCAATTAAAATACAAATTGAGGCACCATTCAATCCAGCAGTCACACCACTGGGCCTCTCACCTGAGACCTGAATCGAGAAGACCCGGGCTGCAAAAGCTGCACTGCAGCCTTATTCACAATAGCCAAGACAGTGAAGCAACCAAAATGACCACCAACAGATGAATGGATAAAGAAGAAGTGGTCTATGTATACAACAGAATATTAGCCATGGAAAACAATGAAAAACTGCTGTTTGAGGCACCATAGATGAGCTTGGAGGTAATCACAGAACATGAGGTAAGTCTGAAGGCCAAAGATCTATATGCTATGATATCACTTATAGGCGTTAGCTAATAACTAACACAAGTGAACATATTTCCACAGAGAAAGACACTCACAGACTTAGAAGTATGCTTATCTAAAAGGATAGGTGGGCGGAATGGTAAATTAAGATTAGTGTTACCATACGTATACAAATACATATTATAAACATATATCAAAAAGCCTGACCATATAGCAAGGGAGGTCTACAGAGCACTGTAATATTTTACATGGGAAGAGGATCTGAGCATGAATAGACATATATATTGTACAAATCAACCAGATTGTGTACACCTGGACAAACAACATCTAATCATTACCCCGATTAAATAAATTTTAAAAACCAAGAAGAAGTAATGAGACATAAACTTATGGGCGTTTCTGCTGGCACATTGCATTCTAACTTACAACCTAGGAACACGACTTCCAGAAAGGCTCTGCTGTCCTAGTAACCAGATTTGGGAATGGAGAAATGCTGCCGCCTTGTGGCCATTTCCACAACAGCAGCTTTAAACCCAGTGCTAATGGTCACTAAATATTCACACTCATTGCAGGCCTGTAAATGACACCTGCCCTCAAAAACAATCCTGGGGTCGAAAATTGACCCAAAAATTCAAAAGAGGGCACCCTGTCAAGAAGACAATTGCAAGAGGTTAATTGTACTCTCCATTTTTTTCTGTTTTTCTTTACCAGAAATTTTAAGAGGCATGGGAAAATGCTGAACATTAGGAATAATTAAAGACATGCAAATGCAAATTACAAGAACCTAACAGCTCACACCAGTCAGCATGGCCATCAGCAAAACTTCTGCAAACAATAAATGCTGATGGGGTTTTGGAGAGATGCCTACACTTGGTTCAACGTGGGACAGGGTAAGAGCCAGTACTGAAAACACAAAGGAGGTGCCTTGAAAAGGTAAATACTGAGCTACCATTCATTCAAGCATACCCACTGCTGGGCCTATCGCCTGAGGGGATGAGAATCAAAAAGACACAGGCTGGGCTTCACTGGTGGTGCAGTGGTTGAGAGTCCGCTTGCCAATGCAGGGGACAGGGGTTCATGCCCCAGTTCGGGAAGATCTCACATGCCGCGGAGCGGCTGGTCCCGTGAGCTATGGCTGCTGGGCCTGCGCGTCCGGAACCTGTGCTCTGCAATGGGAGGGGCCATGGCAGTGAGAGGCCCACGTACCGAAAAAATAAAAGACACAGGCTGGCAATCCTGCACTCCAGCAATATTTACCATAGCCAACACATGGAAGCTACGAAAATGTCCATCTACAGAGGAATGCACAGAGAAGAAGTGGTCCATGTACACAAAGGAATATGACGCCAATAAAAAACATATATAAATTCATTTTAGAGGGCTTCCCTGGTGGCGCAGTGGTTGAGAGTCCGCCTGCCGATGCAGGGGATATGGGCTCGTGCCCCGGTCCGGGAAGATCCCACATGCCGCGGAGCGGCTGGGCCCGTGAGCCGTGGCCGCTGAGCCTGCGCGTCAGGGGCCTGTGCTCCGCAACGGGAGAGGCCACAACAGTGAGAGGCCCGCGTACCGCAAAAAAAAAAAAAAAAAAAAAAAAAATAATATAAATAAATTCAATTTAGAAAACAAACATAAGTGAGGAGACATCGGATTTTGGGGGTTTATCTGGGCACATTGCACTCTATTATATAATGGAGGAACACCAGTGCCAGGTAGGTCTGTTTCCCTAGTTACCAGATTGGGAAAAGCAGAAATGCTGCCGCCCTCTGGCCGTTACCTGCAACAGCAGCTTTGAAACCTGTGCTAAGGGTCACTTCATATGCACCGGTACTGGAGGGCTGTAAATGAAACCTGCCCTCAAAATGTCTTCAGGGACGTAATGGCCAAAATATTTATAAATGTCACACATACTTCACGAAAACAATTTGAAGACGTAAGCTGTACTCACAGTTTGAAGAAAAAATGGACATGCCAGAAAGGTCAATTTCAAGGGATTCTGAGACGCATGCAAATCCAACCACAAAGAGGTATCAGCTCACACTAGTCAGAATAAACATCAGCAAAAAAACTACAAAGAGTAAATGCTGAAGGTGTTGTGGTGAAGTGCATACCTTCAACTTAAAGGGGGACGTAACCTGGTAAGAGCCACTAATGAGAACAGAATGGAGGTGCCTTTACAAGGTAAACATTTTGCTACCATATGATCCAGCAGGCCCACTCCTGGGCCTATAACCTAAGAAGACAGAATTGGAAAGACACAGGCAGGCAAATGTGTATTGCCGCAGTATTACCATAGCCAAGACATGGAAGCAACCAAAAACTCCATCAACAGATGAGTGGACAAAGAAGAACAGGTACACGTACAGATGGAATATTAGCCAAGGAGAAAAAGGACACAATGCCATTTGCAGCACCATAGATGAGTCTAGAGGTAATCACGCGACTTGTAGTAAGTCAGAAAGAGAAAGACACATATCGTATGATATCACTTATAGGTGTTACCTAAAAATTGATACCCGTGAAATTATTTCCACAGAGAAGGGCAATCACAGATTCATTAAACAAACTTGTGGTTCACCAATGGAAAGGTGTGAGGATTGGCTACATTGGGATATTGGGGTTAACAGACATATACAAACAGAGGTGAAATATAGAATCACCAAAGACCTATGGAATACCAAGAGAAGACTACTCAACATTCTGTCATAACGTACATGGGAAAAGGATCCCAGGAAGAATAGACATATGTATATGTGTGAAAGAACCACATCTTGCAAACCTACAACAAGGCAAACATTGTAATCAAACTTGCTGTGATAAAAAATAAAAATTAAATTAAAAAAACGAACAAGAAGTAGTGAGACGAACTTAAGGGGCTTTTTCCTGGCCCATTGCATTCTAAATTACAACCTAGAACATGACTTCCTTTGAGGCTCTGTTGACCTAGTAACAAGATATGGTAAAGGAGAACTGCTGCCACCTTGTGGCCGTTTCACACAACAGCAGCTTTAATCCCAGCGCTAATGGTCAGTTGATATTCAAAATAATTGCAGGCCTGTGAAGGACAGGTACCCTGAAAACAAATCCTGGGGTCGTATATCGATCAAAACATTCAAAAGACATCCACATTTCAAAACGACAGCTGCAAGAGGCATATTTTACGCACGTTGGTTTTCTGTTTCTTTTTTTCTTCCTTTTTTGTTAAGAAAATGCAAATGGAAAAGGGCTGAACATCAGGAATTAATAAAGCTACACAAATCCAGTGTACAAAAACGTTCACCTCACAGCCTTCAGAATGATCATCAGCAAAAAAAGTCTACAAAGAATAAATGCTGAAAGGGTTTTAGAGAACTGCGTACCCTTTAGCTGCTGGTGGGATGTAACCTGGTAAGAGCCAGCAGTGAGAACAGAATGGAGGTGCATTTAAGGGTAAAAGTGGAGCTACCATGTGATCTGGTATGCCCACTCATGGGCCTATCACCTGAGTAGACCAGAATCAAAAAGACGCAGGCTGGCAATCCTGCACTGCAGCAACATGTACCATAGCCAAAACCTGGAAGAAACCAAAATGTCCATCAATAGAAAAATGCACCAAGAAGTCGTCCATGTACGCAATGGAATATGAGCCATGTAAAAGCATGGAACAGTGCTGTTGGCACCACCATAGAAGTGTCTAGAGATAATCACCCAACTTGAAGTAAGAAAGAAACCGAAAGACAGACATCCTGTGACATCACTTATAGGGGTTACCTAAAACTTGATACCCATGAAATAATTTCCAAGAGAAGGACACGCATAGATTCAGAAATCCAAATTATGTTTAACCAAATGAAAAGGTGTAAGGAATGTATGAATTAGGATATGGGGGTTAACAAACATGTACTAATACATATGAAATATATAATCACAAAATACCTATGGAATACGAAGAGAGGTCTACTCAACACTCTATAAGAACATACATGGGAAAGGATCCAAAGAGGAATAGACAGATACATTGATAGGATGAACCAGAAACTGTACACCTAGGAGAATCTACATTGTTATCAAATTGGCTCTGATAATTAATAAAAATTAAATTTAAAAAACAAACAACAATATAAGCGATATAAGCTCTTGGGGGTTTGAGCCGGCACATTCCACTCTAATTTGCAGCTTACTAACACGATTTCCAGGAAACCTCTGTTGCCCAAAACCCACAGTTGGAAATGTAGAAATGCTGCCGCCTTGTGGCCGTTTCCCACAAGAGCGGCTTTAAACCCACAGCTAATGGTCACTTTGCATTCACAAGGACTCAGGGCTGTAAAGGACACCTGCCCTAAACAAGTGTGCGGAGGTAAGGAATGGCCAAAAAAAATTCAAAACTGGCAAATTTTTCAAGAAAATAATATGAAGAAGTAAGTTTGACTCACTCTCTTTTAAAAAAGTAGGAAAATGGATAAAAGCTCAACCTCAGTAATTATTAGACTCATGCAAATCTAATCTACAAAAAGATTTCAACTCACACCAGTCGACTGGCCATCAGCAAAAAGTCTACAAACAATAAATATGGAAGGGGTTTTAGAGAACTGTGTACCCTCTTTCTGCTGGTGAGAGGTAAAGTGGTAATACCCAATAATGAGAACAGAAGGGAGCTGCAATTAAAATACAAATTGAGGCACCATTCAATCCAGCAGTCACACCACTGGGCCTCTCACCTGAGACCTGAATCGAGAAGACCCGGGCTGCAAAAGCTGCACTGCAGCCTTATTCACAATAGCCAAGACAGTGAAGCAACCAAAATGACCACCAACAGATGAATGGATAAAGAAGAAGTGGTCTATGTATACAACAGAATATTAGCCATGGAAAACAATGAAAAACTGCTGTTTGAGGCACCATAGATGAGCTTGGAGGTAATCACAGAACATGAGGTAAGTCTGAAGGCCAAAGATCTATATGCTATGATATCACTTATAGGCGTTAGCTAATAACTAACACAAGTGAACATATTTCCACAGAGAAAGACACTCACAGACTTAGAAGTATGCTTATCTAAAAGGATAGGTGGGCGGAATGGTAAATTAAGATTAGTGTTACCATACGTATACAAATACATATTATAAACATATATCAAAAAGCCTGACCATATAGCAAGGGAGGTCTACA
Source organism: Hyperoodon ampullatus (assembly GCF_949752795.1). Taxonomy (NCBI): domain Eukaryota; kingdom Metazoa; phylum Chordata; class Mammalia; order Artiodactyla; family Ziphiidae; genus Hyperoodon; species Hyperoodon ampullatus. The sequence continues at coordinate 43,409 of NW_027641008.1, forward strand.
GAGCACTGTAATATTTTACATGGGAAGAGGATCTGAGCATGAATAGACATATATATTGTACAAATCAACCAGATTGTGTACACCTGGACAAACAACATCTAATCATTACCCCGATTAAATAAATTTTAAAAACCAAGAAGAAGTAATGAGACATAAACTTATGGGCGTTTCTGCTGGCACATTGCATTCTAACTTACAACCTAGGAACACGACTTCCAGAAAGGCTCTGCTGTCCTAGTAACCAGATTTGGGAATGGAGAAATGCTGCCGCCTTGTGGCCATTTCCACAACAGCAGCTTTAAACCCAGTGCTAATGGTCACTAAATATTCACACTCATTGCAGGCCTGTAAATGACACCTGCCCTCAAAAACAATCCTGGGGTCGAAAATTGACCCAAAAATTCAAAAGAGGGCACCCTGTCAAGAAGACAATTGCAAGAGGTTAATTGTACTCTCCATTTTTTTCTGTTTTTCTTTACCAGAAATTTTAAGAGGCATGGGAAAATGCTGAACATTAGGAATAATTAAAGACATGCAAATGCAAATTACAAGAACCTAACAGCTCACACCAGTCAGAATGGCCATCAGCAAAACTTCTGCAAACAATAAATGCTGATGGGGTTTTGGAGAGATGCCTACACTTGGTTCAACGTGGGACATGGTAAGAGCCAGTACTGAAAACACAAAGGAGGTGCCTTGAAAAGGTAAATACTGAGCTACCATTCATTCAAGCATACCCACTGCTGGGCCTATCGCCTGAGGGGATGAGAATCAAAAAGACACAGGCTGGGCTTCACTGGTGGTGCAGTGGTTGAGAGTCCGCTTGCCAATGCAGGGGACAGGGGTTCATGCCCCAGTTCGGGAAGATCTCACATGCCGCGGAGCGGCTGGTCCCGTGAGCTATGGCTGCTGGGCCTGCGCGTCCGGAACCTGTGCTCTGCAATGGGAGGGGCCATGGCAGTGAGAGGCCCACGTACCGAAAAAATAAAAGACACAGGCTGGCAATCCTGCACTCCAGCAATATTTACCATAGCCAACACATGGAAGCTACGAAAATGTCCATCTACAGAGGAATGCACAGAGAAGAAGTGGTCCATGTACACAAAGGAATATGACGCCAATAAAAAACATATATAAATTCAATTTAGAAAACAAACATAAGTGAGGAGACATCGGATTTTGGGGGTTTATCTGGGCACATTGCACTCTATTATATAATGGAGGAACACCAGTGCCAGGTAGGTCTGTTTCCCTAGTTACCAGATTGGGAAAAGCAGAAATGCTGCCGCCCTCTGGCCGTTACCTGCAACAGCAGCTTTGAAACCTGTGCTAAGGGTCACTTCATATGCACCGGTACTGGAGGGCTGTAAATGAAACCTGCCCTCAAAATGTCTTCAGGGACGTAATGGCCAAAATATTTATAAATGTCACACATACTTCACGAAAACAATTTGAAGACGTAAGCTGTACTCACAGTTTGAAGAAAAAATGGACATGCCAGAAAGGTCAATTTCAAGGGATTCTGAGACGCATGCAAATCCAACCACAAAGAGGTATCAGCTCACACTAGTCAGAATAAACATCAGCAAAAAAACTACAAAGAGTAAATGCTGAAGGTGTTGTGGTGAAGTGCATACCTTCAACTTAAAGGGGGACGTAACCTGGTAAGAGCCACTAATGAGAACAGAATGGAGGTGCCTTTACAAGGTAAACATTTTGCTACCATATGATCCAGCAGGCCCACTCCTGGGCCTATAACCTAAGAAGACAGAATTGGAAAGACACAGGCAGGCAAATGTGTATTGCCGCAGTATTACCATAGCCAAGACATGGAAGCAACCAAAAACTCCATCAACAGATGAGTGGACAAAGAAGAACAGGTACACGTACAGATGGAATATTAGCCAAGGAGAAAAAGGACACAATGCCATTTGCAGCACCATAGATGAGTCTAGAGGTAATCACGCGACTTGTAGTAAGTCAGAAAGAGAAAGACACATATCGTATGATATCACTTATAGGTGTTACCTAAAAATTGATACCCGTGAAATTATTTCCACAGAGAAGGGCAATCACAGATTCATTAAACAAACTTGTGGTTCACCAATGGAAAGGTGTGAGGATTGGCTACATTAGGATATTGGGGTTAACAGACATATACAAACAGAGGTGAAATATAGAATCACCAAAGACCTATGGAATACCAAGAGAAGACTACTCAACATTCTGTCATAACGTACATGGGAAAAGGATCCCAGGAAGAATAGACATATGTATATGTGTGAAAGAACCACATCTTGCAAACCTACAACAAGGCAAACATTGTAATCAAACTTGCTGTGATAAAAAATAAAAATTAAATTAAAAAAACGAACAAGAAGTAGTGAGACGAACTTAAGGGGCTTTTTCCTGGCCCATTGCATTCTAAATTACAACCTAGAACATGACTTCCTTTGAGGCTCTGTTGACCTAGTAACAAGATATGGTAAAGGAGAACTGCTGCCACCTTGTGGCCGTTTCACACAACAGCAGCTTTAATCCCAGCGCTAATGGTCAGTTGATATTCAAAATAATTGCAGGCCTGTGAAGGACAGGTACCCTGAAAACAAATCCTGGGGTCGTATATCGATCAAAACATTCAAAAGACATCCACATTTCAAAACGACAGCTGCAAGAGGCATATTTTACGCACGTTGGTTTTCTGTTTCTTTTTTTCTTCCTTTTTTGTTAAGAAAATGCAAATGGAAAAGGGCTGAACATCAGGAATTAATAAAGCTACACAAATCCAGTGTACAAAAACGTTCACCTCACAGCCTTCAGAATGATCATCAGCAAAAAAAGTCTACAAAGAATAAATGCTGAAAGGGTTTTAGAGAACTGCGTACCCTTTAGCTGCTGGTGGGATGTAACCTGGTAAGAGCCAGCAGTGAGAACAGAATGGAGGTGCATTTAAGGGTAAAAGTGGAGCTACCATGTGATCTGGTATGCCCACTCATGGGCCTATCACCTGAGTAGACCAGAATCAAAAAGACGCAGGCTGGCAATCCTGCACTGCAGCAACATGTACCATAGCCAAAACCTGGAAGAAACCAAAATGTCCATCAATAGAAAAATGCACCAAGAAGTCGTCCATGTACGCAATGGAATATGAGCCATGTAAAAGCATGGAACAGTGCTGTTGGCACCACCATAGAAGTGTCTAGAGATAATCACCCAACTTGAAGTAAGAAAGAAACCGAAAGACAGACATCCTGTGACATCACTTATAGGGGTTACCTAAAACTTGATACCCATGAAATAATTTCCAAGAGAAGGACACGCATAGATTCAGAAATCCAAATTATGTTTAACCAAATGAAAAGGTGTAAGGAATGTATGAATTAGGATATGGGGGTTAACAAACATGTACTAATACATATGAAATATATAATCACAAAATACCTATGGAATACGAAGAGAGGTCTACTCAACACTCTATAAGAACATACATGGGAAAGGATCCAAAGAGGAATAGACAGATACATTGATAGGATGAACCAGAAACTGTACACCTAGGAGAATCTACATTGTTATCAAATTGGCTCTGATAATTAATAAAAATTAAATTTAAAAAACAAACAACAATATAAGCGATATAAGCTCTTGGGGGTTTGAGCCGGCACATTCCACTCTAATTTGCAGCTTACTAACACGATTTCCAGGAAAGCTCTGTTGCCCAAAACCCACAGTTGGAAATGTAGAAATGCTGCCGCCTTGTGGCCGTTTCCCACAAGAGCGGCTTTAAACCCACAGCTAATGGTCACTTTGCATTCACAAGGACTCAGGGCTGTAAAGGACACCTGCCCTAAACAAGTGTGCGGAGGTAAGGAATGGCCAAAAAAAATTCAAAACTGGCAAATTTTTCAAGAAAATAATATGAAGAAGTAAGTTTGACTCACTCTCTTTTAAAAAAGTAGGAAAATGGATAAAAGCTCAACCTCAGTAATTATTAGACTCATGCAAATCTAATCTACAAAAAGATTTCAACTCACACCAGTCGACTGGCCATCAGCAAAAAGTCTACAAACAATAAATATGGAAGGGGTTTTAGAGAACTGTGTACCCTCTTTCTGCTGGTGAGAGGTAAAGTGGTAATACCCAATAATGAGAACAGAAGGGAGCTGCAATTAAAATACAAATTGAGGCACCATTCAATCCAGCAGTCACACCACTGGGCCTCTCACCTGAGACCTGAATCGAGAAGACCCGGGCTGCAAAAGCTGCACTGCAGCCTTATTCACAATAGCCAAGACAGTGAAGCAACCAAAATGACCACCAACAGATGAATGGATAAAGAAGAAGTGGTCTATGTATACAACAGAATATTAGCCATGGAAAACAATGAAAAACTGCTGTTTGAGGCACCATAGATGAGCTTGGAGGTAATCACAGAACATGAGGTAAGTCTGAAGGCCAAAGATCTATATGCTATGATATCACTTATAGGCGTTAGCTAATAACTAACACAAGTGAACATATTTCCACAGAGAAAGACACTCACAGACTTAGAAGTATGCTTATCTAAAAGGATAGGTGGGCGGAATGGTAAATTAAGATTAGTGTTACCATACGTATACAAATACATATTATAAACATATATCAAAAAGCCTGACCATATAGCAAGGGAGGTCTACAGAGCACTGTAATATTTTACATGGGAAGAGGATCTGAGCATGAATAGACATATATATTGTACAAATCAACCAGATTGTGTACACCTGGACAAACAACATCTAATCATTACCCCGATTAAATAAATTTTAAAAACCAAGAAGAAGTAATGAGACATAAACTTATGGGCGTTTCTGCTGGCACATTGCATTCTAACTTACAACCTAGGAACACGACTTCCAGAAAGGCTCTGCTGTCCTAGTAACCAGATTTGGGAATGGAGAAATGCTGCCACCTTGTGGCCATTTCCACAACAGCAGCTTTAAACCCAGTGCTAATGGTCACTAAATATTCACACTCATTGCAGGCCTGTAAATGACACCTGCCCTCAAAAACAATCCTGGGGTCGAAAATTGACCCAAAAATTCAAAAGAGGGCACCCTGTCAAGAAGACAATTGCAAGAGGTTAATTGTACTCTCCATTTTTTTCTGTTTTTCTTTACCAGAAATTTTAAGAGGCATGGGAAAATGCTGAACATTAGGAATAATTAAAGACATGCAAATGCAAATTACAAGAACCTAACAGCTCACACCAGTCAGAATGGCCATCAGCAAAACTTCTGCAAACAATAAATGCTGATGGGGTTTTGGAGAGATGCCTACACTTGGTTCAACGTGGGACAGGGTAAGAGCCAGTACTGAAAACACAAAGGAGGTGCCTTGAAAAGGTAAATACTGAGCTACCATTCATTCAAGCATACCCACTGCTGGGCCTATCGCCTGAGGGGATGAGAATCAAAAAGACACAGGCTGGGCTTCACTGGTGGTGCAGTGGTTGAGAGTCCGCTTGCCAATGCAGGGGACAGGGGTTCATGCCCCAGTTCGGGAAGATCTCACATGCCGCGGAGCGGCTGGTCCCGTGAGCTATGGCTGCTGGGCCTGCGCGTCCGGAACCTGTGCTCTGCAATGGGAGGGGCCATGGCAGTGAGAGGCCCACGTACCGAAAAAATAAAAGACACAGGCTGGCAATCCTGCACTCCAGCAATATTTACCATAGCCAACACATGGAAGCTACGAAAATGTCCATCTACAGAGGAATGCACAGAGAAGAAGTGGTCCATGTACACAAAGGAATATGACGCCAATAAAAAACATATATAAATTCAATTTAGAAAACAAACATAAGTGAGGAGACATCGGATTTTGGGGGTTTATCTGGGCACATTGCACTCTATTATATAATGGAGGAACACCAGTGCCAGGTAGGTCTGTTTCCCTAGTTACCAGATTGGGAAAAGCAGAAATGCTGCCGCCCTCTGGCCGTTACCTGCAACAGCAGCTTTGAAACCTGTGCTAAGGGTCACTTCATATGCACCGGTACTGGAGGGCTGTAAATGAAACCTGCCCTCAAAATGTCTTCAGGGACGTAATGGCCAAAATATTTATAAATGTCACACATACTTCACGAAAACAATTTGAAGACGTAAGCTGTACTCACAGTTTGAAGAAAAAATGGACATGCCAGAAAGGTCAATTTCAAGGGATTCTGAGACGCATGCAAATCCAACCACAAAGAGGTATCAGCTCACACTAGTCAGAATAAACATCAGCAAAAAAACTACAAAGAGTAAATGCTGAAGGTGTTGTGGTGAAGTGCATACCTTCAACTTAAAGGGGGACGTAACCTGGTAAGAGCCACTAATGAGAACAGAATGGAGGTGCCTTTACAAGGTAAACATTTTGCTACCATATGATCCAGCAGGCCCACTCCTGGGCCTATAACCTAAGAAGACAGAATTGGAAAGACACAGGCAGGCAAATGTGTATTGCCGCAGTATTACCATAGCCAAGACATGGAAGCAACCAAAAACTCCATCAACAGATGAGTGGACAAAGAAGAACAGGTACACGTACAGATGGAATATTAGCCAAGGAGAAAAAGGACACAATGCCATTTGCAGCACCATAGATGAGTCTAGAGGTAATCACGCGACTTGTAGTAAGTCAGAAAGAGAAAGACACATATCGTATGATATCACTTATAGGTGTTACCTAAAAATTGATACCCGTGAAATTATTTCCACAGAGAAGGGCAATCACAGATTCATTAAACAAACTTGTGGTTCACCAATGGAAAGGTGTGAGGATTGGCTACATTAGGATATTGGGGTTAACAGACATATACAAACAGAGGTGAAATATAGAATCACCAAAGACCTATGGAATACCAAGAGAAGACTACTCAACATTCTGTCATAACGTACATGGGAAAAGGATCCCAGGAAGAATAGACATATGTATATGTGTGAAAGAACCACATCTTGCAAACCTACAACAAGGCAAACATTGTAATCAAACTTGCTGTGATAAAAAATAAAAATTAAATTAAAAAAACGAACAAGAAGTAGTGAGACGAACTTAAGGGGCTTTTTCCTGGCCCATTGCATTCTAAATTACAACCTAGAACATGACTTCCTTTGAGGCTCTGTTGACCTAGTAACAAGATATGGTAAAGGAGAACTGCTGCCACCTTGTGGCCGTTTCACACAACAGCAGCTTTAATCCCAGCGCTAATGGTCAGTTGATATTCAAAATAATTGCAGGCCTGTGAAGGACAGGTACCCTGAAAACAAATCCTGGGGTCGTATATCGATCAAAACATTCAAAAGACATCCACATTTCAAAACGACAGCTGCAAGAGGCATATTTTACGCACGTTGGTTTTCTGTTTCTTTTTTTCTTCCTTTTTTGTTAAGAAAATGCAAATGGAAAAGGGCTGAACATCAGGAATTAATAAAGCTACACAAATCCAGTGTACAAAAACGTTCACCTCACAGCCTTCAGAATGATCATCAGCAAAAAAAGTCTACAAAGAATAAATGCTGAAAGGGTTTTAGAGAACTGCGTACCCTTTAGCTGCTGGTGGGATGTAACCTGGTAAGAGCCAGCAGTGAGAACAGAATGGAGGTGCATTTAAGGGTAAAAGTGGAGCTACCATGTGATCTGGTATGCCCACTCATGGGCCTATCACCTGAGTAGACCAGAATCAAAAAGACGCAGGCTGGCAATCCTGCACTGCAGCAACATGTACCATAGCCAAAACCTGGAAGAAACCAAAATGTCCATCAATAGAAAAATGCACCAAGAAGTCGTCCATGTACGCAATGGAATATGAGCCATGTAAAAGCATGGAACAGTGCTGTTGGCACCACCATAGAAGTGTCTAGAGATAATCACCCAACTTGAAGTAAGAAAGAAACCGAAAGACAGACATCCTGTGACATCACTTATAGGGGTTACCTAAAACTTGATACCCATGAAATAATTTCCAAGAGAAGGACACGCATAGATTCAGAAATCCAAATTATGTTTAACCAAATGAAAAGGTGTAAGGAATGTATGAATTAGGATATGGGGGTTAACAAACATGTACTAATACATATGAAATATATAATCACAAAATACCTATGGAATACGAAGAGAGGTCTACTCAACACTCTATAAGAACATACATGGGAAAGGATCCAAAGAGGAATGGACAGATACATTGATAGGATGAACCAGAAACTGTACACCTAGGAGAATCTACATTGTTATCAAATTGGCTCTGATAATTAATAAAAATTAAATTTAAAAAACAAACAACAATATAAGCGATATAAGCTCTTGGGGGTTTGAGCCGGCACATTCCACTCTAATTTGCAGCTTACTAACACGATTTCCAGGAAACCTCTGTTGCCCAAAACCCACAGTTGGAAATGTAGAAATGCTGCCGCCTTGTGGCCGTTTCCCACAAGAGCGGCTTTAAACCCACAGCTAATGGTCACTTTGCATTCACAAGGACTCAGGGCTGTAAAGGACACCTGCCCTAAACAAGTGTGCGGAGGTAAGGAATGGCCAAAAAAAATTCAAAACTGGCAAATTTTTCAAGAAAATAATATGAAGAAGTAAGTTTGACTCACTCTCTTTTAAAAAAGTAGGAAAATGGATAAAAGCTCAACCTCAGTAATTATTAGACTCATGCAAATCTAATCTACAAAAAGATTTCAACTCACACCAGTCGACTGGCCATCAGCAAAAAGTCTACAAACAATAAATATGGAAGGGGTTTTAGAGAACTGTGTACCCTCTTTCTGCTGGTGAGAGGTAAAGTGGTAATACCCAATAATGAGAACAGAAGGGAGCTGCAATTAAAATACAAATTGAGGCACCATTCAATCCAGCAGTCACACCACTGGGCCTCTCACCTGAGACCTGAATCGAGAAGACCCGGGCTGCAAAAGCTGCACTGCAGCCTTATTCACAATAGCCAAGACAGTGAAGCAACCAAAATGACCACCAACAGATGAATGGATAAAGAAGAAGTGGTCTATGTATACAACAGAATATTAGCCATGGAAAACAATGAAAAACTGCTGTTTGAGGCACCATAGATGAGCTTGGAGGTAATCACAGAACATGAGGTAAGTCTGAAGGCCAAAGATCTATATGCTATGATATCACTTATAGGCGTTAGCTAATAACTAACACAAGTGAACATATTTCCACAGAGAAAGACACTCACAGACTTAGAAGTATGCTTATCTAAAAGGATAGGTGGGCGGAATGGTAAATTAAGATTAGTGTTACCATACGTATACAAATACATATTATAAACATATATCAAAAAGCCTGACCATATAGCAAGGGAGGTCTACAGAGCACTGTAATATTTTACATGGGAAGAGGATCTGAGCATGAATAGACATATATATTGTACAAATCAACCAGATTGTGTACACCTGGACAAACAACATCTAATCATTACCCCGATTAAATAAATTTTAAAAACCAAGAAGAAGTAATGAGACATAAACTTATGGGCGTTTCTGCTGGCACATTGCATTCTAACTTACAACCTAGGAACACGACTTCCAGAAAGGCTCTGCTGTCCTAGTAACCAGATTTGGGAATGGAGAAATGCTGCCGCCTTGTGGCCATTTCCACAAGAGCAGCTTTAAACCCAGTGCTAATGGTCACTAAATATTCACACTCATTGCAGGCCTGTAAATGACACCTGCCCTCAAAAACAATCCTGGGGTCGAAAATTGACCCAAAAATTCAAAAGAGGGCACCCTGTCAAGAAGACAATTGCAAGAGGTTAATTGTACTCTCCATTTTTTTCTGTTTTTCTTTACCAGAAATTTTAAGAGGCATGGGAAAATGCTGAACATTAGGAATAATTAAAGACATGCAAATGCAAATTACAAGAACCTAACAGCTCACACCAGTCAGAATGGCCATCAGCAAAACTTCTGCAAACAATAAATGCTGATGGGGTTTTGGAGAGATGCCTACACTTGGTTCAACGTGGGACAGGGTAAGAGCCAGTACTGAAAACACAAAGGAGGTGCCTTGAAAAGGTAAATACTGAGCTACCATTCATTCAAGCATACCCACTGCTGGGCCTATCGCCTGAGGGGATGAGAATCAAAAAGACACAGGCTGGGCTTCACTGGTGGTGCAGTGGTTGAGAGTCCGCTTGCCAATGCAGGGGACAGGGGTTCATGCCCCAGTTCGGGAAGATCTCACATGCCGCGGAGCGGCTGGTCCCGTGAGCTATGGCTGCTGGGCCTGCGCGTCCGGAACCTGTGCTCTGCAATGGGAGGGGCCATGGCAGTGAGAGGCCCACGTACCGAAAAAATAAAAGACACAGGCTGGCAATCCTGCACTCCAGCAATATTTACCATAGCCAACACATGGAAGCTACGAAAATGTCCATCTACAGAGGAATGCACAGAGAAGAAGTGGTCCATGTACACAAAGGAATATGACGCCAATAAAAAACATATATAAATTCAATTTAGAAAACAAACATAAGTGAGGAGACATCGGATTTTGGGGGTTTATCTGGGCACATTGCACTCTATTATATAATGGAGGAACACCAGTGCCAGGTAGGTCTGTTTCCCTAGTTACCAGATTGGGAAAAGCAGAAATGCTGCCGCCCTCTGGCCGTTACCTGCAACAGCAGCTTTGAAACCTGTGCTAAGGGTCACTTCATATGCACCGGTACTGGAGGGCTGTAAATGAAACCTGCCCTCAAAATGTCTTCAGGGACGTAATGGCCAAAATATTTATAAATGTCACACATACTTCACGAAAACAATTTGAAGACGTAAGCTGTACTCACAGTTTGAAGAAAAAATGGACATGCCAGAAAGGTCAATTTCAAGGGATTCTGAGACGCATGCAAATCCAACCACAAAGAGGTATCAGCTCACACTAGTCAGAATAAACATCAGCAAAAAAACTACAAAGAGTAAATGCTGAAGGTGTTGTGGTGAAGTGCATACCTTCAACTTAAAGGGGGACGTAACCTGGTAAGAGCCACTAATGAGAACAGAATGGAGGTGCCTTTACAAGGTAAACATTTTGCTACCATATGATCCAGCAGGCCCACTCCTGGGCCTATAACCTAAGAAGACAGAATTGGAAAGACACAGGCAGGCAAATGTGTATTGCCGCAGTATTACCATAGCCAAGACATGGAAGCAACCAAAAACTCCATCAACAGATGAGTGGACAAAGAAGAACAGGTACACGTACAGATGGAATATTAGCCAAGGAGAAAAAGGACACAATGCCATTTGCAGCACCATAGATGAGTCTAGAGGTAATCACGCGACTTGTAGTAAGTCAGAAAGAGAAAGACACATATCGTATGATATCACTTATAGGTGTTACCTAAAAATTGATACCCGTGAAATTATTTCCACAGAGAAGGGCAATCACAGATTCATTAAACAAACTTGTGGTTCACCAATGGAAAGGTGTGAGGATTGGCTACATTAGGATATTGGGGTTAACAGACATATACAAACAGAGGTGAAATATAGAATCACCAAAGACCTATGGAATACCAAGAGAAGACTACTCAACATTCTGTCATAACGTACATGGGAAAAGGATCCCAGGAAGAATAGACATATGTATATGTGTGAAAGAACCACATCTTGCAAACCTACAACAAGGCAAACATTGTAATCAAACTTGCTGTGATAAAAAATAAAAATTAAATTAAAAAAACGAACAAGAAGTAGTGAGACGAACTTAAGGGGCTTTTTCCTGGCCCATTGCATTCTAAATTACAACCTAGAACATGACTTCCTTTGAGGCTCTGTTGACCTAGTAACAAGATATGGTAAAGGAGAACTGCTGCCACCTTGTGGCCGTTTCACACAACAGCAGCTTTAATCCCAGCGCTAATGGTCAGTTGATATTCAAAATAATTGCAGGCCTGTGAAGGACAGGTACCCTGAAAACAAATCCTGGGGTCGTATATCGATCAAAACATTCAAAAGACATCCACATTTCAAAACGACAGCTGCAAGAGGCATATTTTACGCACGTTGGTTTTCTGTTTCTTTTTTTCTTCCTTTTTTGTTAAGAAAATGCAAATGGAAAAGGGCTGAACATCAGGAATTAATAAAGCTACACAAATCCAGTGTACAAAAACGTTCACCTCACAGCCTTCAGAATGATCATCAGCAAAAAAAGTCTACAAAGAATAAATGCTGAAAGGGTTTTAGAGAACTGCGTACCCTTTAGCTGCTGGTGGGATGTAACCTGGTAAGAGCCAGCAGTGAGAACAGAATGGAGGTGCATTTAAGGGTAAAAGTGGAGCTACCATGTGATCTGGTATGCCCACTCATGGGCCTATCACCTGAGTAGACCAGAATCAAAAAGACGCAGGCTGGCAATCCTGCACTGCAGCAACATGTACCATAGCCAAAACCTGGAAGAAACCAAAATGTCCATCAATAGAAAAATGCACCAAGAAGTCGTCCATGTACGCAATGGAATATGAGCCATGTAAAAGCATGGAACAGTGCTGTTGGCACCACCATAGAAGTGTCTAGAGATAATCACCCAACTTGAAGTAAGAAAGAAACCGAAAGACAGACATCCGGTGACATCACTTATAGGGGTTACCTAAAACTTGATACCCATGAAATAATTTCCAAGAGAAGGACACACATAGATTCAGAAATCCAAATTATGTTTAACCAAATGAAAAGGTGTAAGGAATGTATGAATTAGGATATGGGGGTTAACAGACATGTACTAATACATATGAAATATATAATCACAAAATACCTATGGAATACGAAGAGAGGTCTACTCAACACTCTATAAGAACATACATGGGAAAGGATCCAAAGAGGAATAGACAGATACATTGATAGGATGAACCAGAAACTGTACACCTAGGAGAATCTACATTGTTATCAAATTGGCTCTGATAATTAATAAAAATTAAATTTAAAAAACAAACAACAATATAAGCGATATAAGCTCTTGGGGGTTTGAGCCGGCACATTCCACTCTAATTTGCAGCTTACTAACACGATTTCCAGGAAAGCTCTGTTGCCCAAAACCCACAGTTGGAAATGTAGAAATGCTGCCGCCTTGTGGCCGTTTCCCACAAGAGCGGCTTTAAACCCACAGCTAATGGTCACTTTGCATTCACAAGGACTCAGGGCTGTAAAGGACACCTGCCCTAAACAAGTGTGCGGAGGTAAGGAATGGCCAAAAAAAATTCAAAACTGGCAAATTTTTCAAGAAAATAATATGAAGAAGTAAGTTTGACTCACTCTCTTTTAAAAAAGTAGGAAAATGGATAAAAGCTCAACCTCAGTAATTATTAGACTCATGCAAATCTAATCTACAAAAAGATTTCAACTCACACCAGTCGACTGGCCATCAGCAAAAAGTCTACAAACAATAAATATGGAAGGGGTTTTAGAGAACTGTGTACCCTCTTTCTGCTGGTGAGAGGTAAAGTGGTAATACCCAATAATGAGAACAGAAGGGAGCTGCAATTAAAATACAAATTGAGGCACCATTCAATCCAGCAGTCACACCACTGGGCCTCTCACCTGAGACCTGAATCGAGAAGACCCGGGCTGCAAAAGCTGCACTGCAGCCTTATTCACAATAGCCAAGACAGTGAAGCAACCAAAATGACCACCAACAGATGAATGGATAAAGAAGAAGTGGTCTATGTATACAACAGAATATTAGCCATGGAAAACAATGAAAAACTGCTGTTTGAGGCACCATAGATGAGCTTGGAGGTAATCACAGAACATGAGGTAAGTCTGAAGGCCAAAGATCTATATGCTATGATATCACTTATAGGCGTTAGCTAATAACTAACACAAGTGAACATATTTCCACAGAGAAAGACACTCACAGACTTAGAAGTATGCTTATCTAAAAGGATAGGTGGGCGGAATGGTAAATTAAGATTAGTGTTACCATACGTATACAAATACATATTATAAACATATATCAAAAAGCCTGACCATATAGCAAGGGAGGTCTACAGAGCACTGTAATATTTTACATGGGAAGAGGATCTGAGCATGAATAGACATATATATTGTACAAATCAACCAGATTGTGTACACCTGGACAAACAACATCTAATCATTACCCCGATTAAATAAATTTTAAAAACCAAGAAGAAGTAATGAGACATAAACTTATGGGCGTTTCTGCTGGCACATTGCATTCTAACTTACAACCTAGGAACACGACTTCCAGAAAGGCTCTGCTGTCCTAGTAACCAGATTTGGGAATGGAGAAATGCTGCCGCCTTGTGGCCATTTCCACAACAGCAGCTTTAAACCCAGTGCTAATGGTCACTAAATATTCACACTCATTGCAGGCCTGTAAATGACGCCTGCCCTCAAAAACAATCCTGGGGTCGAAAATTGACCCAAAAATTCAAAAGAGGGCACCCTGTCAAGAAGACAATTGCAAGAGGTTAATTGTACTCTCCATTTTTTTCTGTTTTTCTTTACCAGAAATTTTAAGAGGCATGGGAAAATGCTGAACATTAGGAATAATTAAAGACATGCAAATGCAAATTACAAGAACCTAACAGCTCACACCAGTCAGAATGGCCATCAGCAAAACTTCTGCAAACAATAAATGCTGATGGGGTTTTGGAGAGATGCCTACACTTGGTTCAACGTGGGACAGGGTAAGAGCCAGTACTGAAAACACAAAGGAGGTGGCTTGAAAAGGTAAATACTGAGCTACCATTCATTCAAGCATACCCACTGCTGGGCCTATCGCCTGAGGGGATGAGAATCAAAAAGACACAGGCTGGGCTTCACTGGTGGTGCAGTGGTTGAGAGTCCGCTTGCCAATGCAGGGGACAGGGGTTCATGCCCCAGTTCGGGAAGATCTCACATGCCGCGGAGCGGCTGGTCCCGTGAGCTATGGCTGCTGGGCCTGCGCGTCCGGAACCTGTGCTCTGCAATGGGAGGGGCCATGGCAGTGAGAGGCCCACGTACCGAAAAAATAAAAGACACAGGCTGGCAATCCTGCACTCCAGCAATATTTACCATAGCCAACACATGGAAGCTACGAAAATGTCCATCTACAGAGGAATGCACAGAGAAGAAGTGGTCCATGTACACAAAGGAATATGACGCCAATAAAAAACATATATAAATTCAATTTAGAAAACAAACATAAGTGAGGAGACATCGGATTTTGGGGGTTTATCTGGGCACATTGCACTCTATTATATAATGGAGGAACACCAGTGCCAGGTAGGTCTGTTTCCCTAGTTACCAGATTGGGAAAAGCAGAAATGCTGCCGCCCTCTGGCCGTTACCTGCAACAGCAGCTTTGAAACCTGTGCTAAGGGTCACTTCATATGCACCGGTACTGGAGGGCTGTAAATGAAACCTGCCCTCAAAATGTCTTCAGGGACGTAATGGCCAAAATATTTATAAATGTCACACATACTTCACGAAAACAATTTGAAGACGTAAGCTGTACTCACAGTTTGAAGAAAAAATGGACATGCCAGAAAGGTCAATTTCAAGGGATTCTGAGACGCATGCAAATCCAACCACAAAGAGGTATCAGCTCACACTAGTCAGAATAAACATCAGCAAAAAAACTACAAAGAGTAAATGCTGAAGGTGTTGTGGTGAAGTGCATACCTTCAACTTAAAGGGGGACGTAACCTGGTAAGAGCCACTAATGAGAACAGAATGGAGGTGCCTTTACAAGGTAAACATTTTGCTACCATATGATCCAGCAGGCCCACTCCTGGGCCTATAACCTAAGAAGACAGAATTGGAAAGACACAGGCAGGCAAATGTGTATTGCCGCAGTATTACCATAGCCAAGACATGGAAGCAACCAAAAACTCCATCAACAGATGAGTGGACAAAGAAGAACAGGTACACGTACAGATGGAATATTAGCCAAGGAGAAAAAGGACACAATGCCATTTGCAGCACCATAGATGAGTCTAGAGGTAATCACGCGACTTGTAGTAAGTCAGAAAGAGAAAGACACATATCGTATGATATCACTTATAGGTGTTACCTAAAAATTGATACCCGTGAAATTATTTCCACAGAGAAGGGCAATCACAGATTCATTAAACAAACTTGTGGTTCACCAATGGAAAGGTGTGA
This sequence comes from Hyperoodon ampullatus, assembly GCF_949752795.1. Lineage (NCBI taxonomy): Eukaryota > Metazoa > Chordata > Mammalia > Artiodactyla > Ziphiidae > Hyperoodon > Hyperoodon ampullatus. Next base: position 59,551 of record NW_027641008.1, read on the forward strand.
GGATTGGCTACATTAGGATATTGGGGTTAACAGACATATACAAACAGAGGTGAAATATAGAATCACCAAAGACCTATGGAATACCAAGAGAAGACTACTCAACATTCTGTCATAACGTACATGGGAAAAGGATCCCAGGAAGAATAGACATATGTATATGTGTGAAAGAACCACATCTTGCAAACCTACAACAAGGCAAACATTGTAATCAAACTTGCTGTGATAAAAAATAAAAATTAAATTAAAAAAACGAACAAGAAGTAGTGAGACGAACTTAAGGGGCTTTTTCCTGGCCCAT
>NW_027641007.1:0-102000 GCF_949752795.1 Hyperoodon ampullatus
AATCTGTTTCGTGCACTTCTGCCTCATTTTCAAGTCCGCCTCATGGCTTTCTCTCAACAGATTTTTGGAAGAGAGTAGTCCTTTATAACTCTGCAAGTTAGTGAATTGCTGTGCCCCTGAGCTCCATTTTTCAACTCGCGTTTTTGTGAGCTGACTGCCAATCCACAATTTTGCTTCAGGACCTATACTGGTTGCATTGGGGGGGCTGGCTCAGAGTTTGTTAATTCGTCTTTGTGACGGGAATTTAGAGTGACATGTGGCCATCCAAATGCCTACTGCTACTCTCTAATTGTTTCTCCCTCTTCCCTTATATCCTCTACACAACGTGCCAAGTGTGCGAACCAGGAGGTTATAGGTACTGACTCTCCAATTTGGGAGATTGATACTAAAGCAGTTGGAATGTCAAACTGGTGCACAAGGAAATAAAAAAATTAGTAGAGTTTTAGAAACCTTTCACCATCAGATGGTGTCCATTCTCTAGGTTTCCCATACATGTTATAACTGTACTGATATTCCCTTCTACCTGGAGAGTTGGGACCCATGGAATGGGTGCCAGGTATTATTGCTTTAAACAGTCTGCATTTTCTCACCCAATCTCACCAATCCTCTCAGTCCCAAGTGACCAGCCTTATGCCACATCCAGCTGTCATTGTAGATAGTGTCATTCTAAGTTTCATCAGAACCCCTGAAGGTATTGTGTAAGAATTTCACTGTTTATTTGTTTTGTTTTGAAATTCATTTTTATAGTGGGTTTGAGCTGATTCTCTTTGCCGTGTTTATGTCATTCTAGACACACTTGGTTACCTTATGGAGACATATCAATACATAGGTTTTAAGATTCTTACTAGTCAGATATACTACTCTGCGGGGAATAGGGGTGTTGAGCCCCGTTCAGTGAGGAAAGAGTAGGTCTTGTCTATTTTGTATTTGGATTATGCAACCGTAGCTGTGCTAATATCAAACTCTGGTTTTATGCATCACCCCACCTCTCCTTTCCTCTTGAGCAGGCATAAGAGTGTTTTCTAAATGTGAGACTCTTCTCTTTCCTAATTCAGTTCATGTGTAGCCATGTTTACAAGACCTTCATAAGTGATATCTTATGATAAGTTTCTTTTTCTGTGTGACTTATTTCAGTTACAATCATCGTACATGAATCCACTCATTATGCTGCTACTGGCCTTATGACATTGATTTCATGGCTGAGGGATATTCCATCGTACGTATGTACCACAATTTCTTTACTATTTTTGTCTTTCCTGGGATATTTAAGGTGTCCCGAAGTCGAGGTTCTTGTAAGCAGTGCTGCCCTATATTTTGGGTTGGCTGTGTCTTATTGATTTTCAATTTCCCCAAGGTATATTCCCATGACTGGAAGTGCCTTAGGTTGTGAAGCTCTGTTGTTTAATTCTTTTAGGGAACACAATGCACTGCTCCAGAGTGGCTGTTGGCAATCTGCATCCCACCCATCAGCAAAACAAGGCTCCCTGTTCTCTAGAGCCCCTCTTACCTTTCTGGTTTTTACACATTTTACGGATATCCCTTTTGACTGGTGGGAAGTGATACTTCTTTGTAGTGCAGATTTGCATTGTGCGGTTGCTTGGTTGGCCAAAATGGGTGTATGCGTTTTCTCCTGAATATATTCAGGAGAAAAAGCATGCGCCCTTTATGGACAATTCCATAATTGTCGAAGTTGTGATGCTTTTCCTGTGTTTAAAGGCGATTCCAATGTACTTCTGGAAATCTGTTTCGTGCAAATCTCCCTCATTTTCAAGTCCGCCTCATGGCTTTTCCTCAACAGATTTTTGGAAGAGAGTAGTCCTGTATAACTCTGCAAGTTAGTGAATTGCTGGACCCCTGAGCTCCATTTTTCAACTTGTGTTTTTGTGAGCTGACCGCAAACCCACAATTTTGCTTCAGGACCTATACTAGTTATGGGGGTGGGGCAGGCTGAGAGTTTGGTTAATTCTTCTTCGTGACGGGAAATTAGAGTGACATGCGGCCGTCCAAATGCCTACAGCTACTCTCTCATTGGTTCTCCCTCTTCCCTTATATCCTCTGCAAAATGTGCCAACTGTGCGAACCAGGAGGTTATAGGGGCTGACTCTCCAAGTTGGGAGATTGATATTAAAGCAGTTGGAATGTCAAGCTGCAGCACATGGAGGGAAAAAAATTAGTAGAGTTTTAGAAACCTTTCACCATCAGAGGGTGTCCATTTTCTAGGTTTCCCATACATGTTATAACTGTAGTGATATTCCCTTCCACCTGGAGAGTTGGGAACCATGGAATCAGTGGCAGGCATTATTGCTTTAAAGCGTCTGCATTTTCTCACCCAATCTCACCAATCCTCTCAGTCCCAGGTGAACAGCCTTATGCCACATCCAGCTGTTGTTGTTGATAGGGTCATTCCAAGTTTCAGCAGAACCCCTGAAGGTGTTGTGTAAGAATTTCACTGTTTCTTTGTTTTGTTTTGAAATTCCTTTCTATAGTGGGTTTGAGCTGATTCTCACTGCCGTGTTTATGTCATTCTAGACACACTTGGTTCCCTTATGGAGACATATCAATACATAGGTTTTAAGATCCTTACTAGTCAGATATATTTCTCTGTGGGGAATAGGGGTGTTGAGTCCCATTCACTGAGGAAGGAGTCGGGCTTGTCTCTTCTGTATTTGGATTATGGAATGGTACCTGTGTTAATATCAAACTCTGGTTTTGTGTGTCTCCCCACCTCTCCTTCCCCCTTAAGCAAGCATAAGAGTGTTTTCTAAATCTGAGACTCTGTTCTCTTTCCTAATTCAGTTCATATGTAGCCAGGTTTACATTCCCTTCATAAGTGATATCTTATATCAGAATGCACCATGGCCCTTGTCATAATAATGCTCCATGACCCCTGTCATCACAATGCTCCATTCCCTGGTTATCACAATGCTTCATGTCCCTTGTCATAACAATTCTCCACGTACTTGTCATCACAATGCTACATGACACTTCTCATCACAAAGTTACATGCTCGTTTCATCACAATTCTCCATGCACTTGTCATTGCAATGTTCCATGACCCCTGTCATAGCAAGCTCCAAGTGTTTGTCATCACAATGCTTCACGACTTTATCATCAAAATTCTCAATGGCACTTTTCATCACAATGTTCCGTACACTTGTCATCACAATGCTCCATGCCCTTGTCATCACAATGCTCCATGACCCCTGTCATCACAATGCTCCCTGAAACCTATCATCACAATGCTTCATGCCCCTTGTCATTACAGTGCTCCATGATGCTCGTCATCACAATTACCCAAGGTCTTCTCATCACAATGCTCCACGGTTTTGCCATCACAATGCTCCATGCCCTGGTCATCTCAAAGCTCAATGTCCCTTGTCCTCACAATTCTCCACGTCCTTGTCATCACAATGCTCCATGGCACTTCTCATCAAAATGTTATATGCTCTTGTCATAACAATACTCCATGCACTTGTCATCGCAATGCTCCATGACCCCTGTCATAGGAAGCTCCATGCACTTGTCATCACAATGTTTCAGGACATGGACATTAAAATTATCAATGGCCCTTGTCATCTCAATGCTCCATGTGCTTATCATCACAATGCTCCTTTACCTTTGTCACAACAATCCTCCATGACACTTGGCATCACAATGCTCCGTGCTATTGTCATCACAATGGAACATGACATATGTCATCACAATGCTCCCTGACACCTGTCTACACAATACTCCATGACCTTGTCATCACAATGCTCCATGCCCTTGTCATCACAATGTGCCATGCCCACTGTCATCAAAATAATCCATGAAACTTGTCAGACCAAAGCTCCATGCCACCTTTCATCACAATGCTCCATGAACCCTGTCATCACAATGCACCATGCCCATCATCATAATGCTTCATGCTCTTGTCATCACAATGAAATCAAAATGCTCTATGACCTCTGTCATCACAATGCTCCAAACCCTTGTGATCACAATGTTCCATAACACTTGTCATCACAATACCCCATGACGCTAGTCATCACAATTATCCATGGACTTCTCATCACAATGCCCCATGACATTTGTCATCACAATGCGCAATACACATGTCATCACAATGCTCCCTGACTCTTGCCATCAGTATGCTCCCTGAACCCTTTCAGAACAAGGCTCCATGCCATTTTCATCACAATGATCCATGCCATTTTCATCACAATGCTCCAAGACCCCTGTAATCACAATGTTCCATACCCTTGTCATCACAAAGCTCCATGATGCATGTCATCAGAATGCTCCATGCCCTTCTCATCACAATGCTCCATGCCCTTGTCATCACAATGCTCCAAGACCCCTGTAATCACAATGGTCCATGCCCCTTTTCATCAGAATGCTCCATGAGACTTGTCATCACAAGGCTCCATGGTCTTCTCATCACAATGCTCCAGGACTTTGTCATCAAAATGCTCCATTCCCTTATCATCACAATGCTCCATGACCCCTGTCATCACAATACTCCATGAACATTTTCAGCCCAATGCTCCATGACCTTCTCATCACAATGCTCCATGACCAATATCATCACAATGCTCCATGACCACAGTCATCACAACGCTCAATATCACCTGACAACACAATGATCTGGGACTCTTGTCAACACAATGCTCCATTCCCTAGTCATCACAATGCTCCATGACCCCTGTCATCACAATACTCCATGAACATTTTCAGGCCATTGCTCCATGACACTTGTCATCACAATGATGCATGCCCTTGTCATCCCAATGCTCCATGACCCCTGTAATCACAATGCTCCGTGACGCTTGTCATCACAGTGCTCCATGACACCTGTCAGCAAAATGCTACATGACCTTGTCATTACAATGTTCTATGCACTTGTAATCACAATACTCCATTACCATTGCCATCACAATCCTCCATGAACCTTGGGATCACATTGCTCCATGCCCTTGTCATCACAATGCTCCATGCTTCTTGAAATCAAAATGATCCATGACCTCTGTCATCACAATGCTCCAAACCCTTGTGATCACAATGTTCCATAACACTTGTCATCACAATGCTCCATGATGCCTGTCATCACAATACTCCATGCCCTTTTCATCACAATGCTCCATGACCTTTGTCATCACAATTCTCGATACACTTGTCATCACAATGCTCCCTGACACTTGTCATCAGAATGCTTCTTGAACCCTGTCACAAAAAGGCTCCATGCCTTTTTCATCAAAAGGCACCATGCCGTTTTCATCCCAATGCTCCATGCCATTGTCATCAAAATACTCCACAAGCTTGTCATCAGAATGCTCCATGTCCCTTGTCATCACAATTTTCCATGCACTTGTCAGCACAATGCTCCCTGACCCTTGTCATCACAATGCTCCAAGCCATTGTCATCACAATGCTCCATTACCTTTGTCATCAGAATCCTCCATGACACTTGGCATCACAATGCTCCATGGCATTGTCATCACAATGGGCCATTACATATGTCATCACAATGCTCCCTGACACCTGTCTTCACAATAATGAATGACCTGGTCATCACAATGCTCCATGCCCTTGTCATCACAATGCGCCATTCCAACTGTCATCACAATAAGCCATGAAACTTATTAGACCAATGCTCCATGCCCTTGTCATCACAATGCCCCATGCCCTTGTTATCACAATGTTCCATGACCCCTGTCATCACAATGCTCCGTGACTCCAGTCATCACAAGGCTTCATGACATTTGTCATCACAGTGGTCCATGCCCTTGTCATCAACAGTCTCTGTGACCTTTTTAACCACAATGCTTCATGAACTTTTCATCACAATGCTCTTTGACCCATGTCATCACAATGCTCTATGCCTTTCTCAGCACAATGCTCCATGACCCTTGTCATCACAATGCTCCATGTGCTTGTCAGCACAATGCTCCATGACCCATGTCATCACAATGCACCATGCGCTTGTCGTCACAGTGCTCCACAATCTTGTCATCACAATGCTCCATAAACCTTGTCATCACAATGCTCCATGCACTTCAAATCAAAATGCTCGCTCACCACTGATATCACAATGTTACATCACTATTCATCACACTACTCCCTCAACCCTGTCATCACAATGTTCCATGACTCCTGTCATCACAATGCTACATGCACTTATCATCACAATGTTCGATGATCCCTGACATCACAATGTTCCATAACCCCTGTCATCAAAATGCTCCATGACCCTTTTCATCAAAATGCTCCATGACCCCTGACATCACAATGTTGCATAAAGCCTCTCATCAAAATGTTCCATGACCCTTTTCATCAAATTGGTCCATGACAATGTCATCACAATGCTCCCTACCCTTCTCATCACAATGCACCACGCCCTTGTCATCAAAATGTTCCATGACCTTTGTCATCACAAAGCTCCATGACCCTTGGCATCACAATGCTCCATGCCATTGTCATCACAATACTCCATGAAACCTCTCATCACATTGTTCCATGCAATTGTCATCTAAAAGCTCCATGGTGCTTGTCATCACACTGCTCGATGCCCTTCTCATCACAATGCTCCATGACCCATGTATCACTGTGTTCCGTGCCCTTGTCATCACAATGCTCCATGCCCATTCTCATCACAATAATCCATGAAACTTTTCAGACAAATGTTCCATGCCCTTGTCATCACAATGCTCCATTACCCCTGTCATAACAATGCTCCATGACCCCTGCCATCACAACGTTCCACGGCCTTGTCATCACAAGGCTCCATGACCCTTGTCATCACAATGCTCCAAGACCCCTGTAATCACAGTGCTACATGCCCTTGTCATCACAAAGCTCCATGATGCATGTCATCAGAATGCTCCATGCCCTTGCCATCACAATGCTCCATTAACCCTGTGATAACAATGCTCCATGACCCCTGCAATCACGATGTTCCATGGCCTTGTCATCACAAGGCTCCATGACCCTTCTCATCACAATGCTCCAAGACACCTGTAATCACAATGCTCCATGTCCCTTTTTATCTCAATGATCCATGAACCCTGTCATCACAATGCACCATGCCCATCATCATAATGCTTCAGGCTATTGTCATCACAATGAAATCAAAATTCTCCATGACCTCTGTCATAACACTGCTCCAAACCCTTGTGATCACAATATTCCATAACACTTGTCATCACAATGCCCCATGACGCTCATCATCACAATTATCTATGGTCTTCTCATCACAATGCTCCATGACTTTTGTCATCACAATGCTCAATACACTTGTCATCAAAATGCTCCCAGACACTTGTTCTCTGTATGCTCCTTGAACCCTGTCATGACAAGGCTCCATGCCTTTTTCATCACAATGATCCATGCCTTTTTCATCACAATGCTCCAAGACACCTGTAATTACAATGCTCCATGCCCTTGTCATCACAAAGCTCAATGACGCATGTCATCAGACTGCTCCTTGGCCTTCTCATCACAATGCTCCATGCCCTTGTCATCAGAATTTTCCAAGACACTCTAATCACAATGCTCCATGCCCCTTTTCATCAGTATGCTCCATCAGACTTGTCTCACAAGGCTCCATGGTTTTCTCATCACAATGCTCCAGCACCTTGTCATCACAATGCTTCACGACTTTGTCATGAAAATTTTCAATGGCCCTTGTCATCATAATGCTCCAAACCCTAGTCATCACAATGCTCCATTATATTTGTCATCACAATCCTCCATTACATTTGGCATCACAATGCTCCATGCCATTGTCATTGCAATGGACCATGACATATGTCATCACAATGCTCCCTGACACCTGTTTTCACAATACTCCATGACCTTCTCATCACAATGCCCCATGCCCTTGTCATCACAATGCCCCATGCCCACTGTCATCACAATAATCTCTTAAACTTGTCAGACCAATGCTCCATTCCCCTGTCATCACAATGCTCCATGCCCTTGTCAACACAATGCTCCATGACCCCTGTCATCACAATGCTCTGTGACTCCAGTCATCACAATGCTTCATAACATTTGTCATCACAGTGGTCCATGCCCACATCATCACAAGGCTCTGTGACCTTTGTAACCACAATACTCCATGAACTTTTCATCACAATGCTCCGTGACCCTTGTCATCACAATGCTCCATGCCTTTGTCAGAACAATGCTCCATGACCCTTGTCATCACAATGTGCCACGTGATTTTCATCACAACGGTCCACATCCTTGTCATCGTAATGCTCCATAAACCTTGTAATCACAATGCTCCATGCACTTCTCATCAAAATGCTCTCTCAACAGAGATATCACAATGTTCCATCACTAGTCATCACAATACTCCCTCACCCCTGTAATCACAATGTTCCATGACCCCTGTCATCACAATGCTACATCCCCTTATCATCACAATGTTCCATGACCCCTGACATCACAATGTTCCATAACCCCTGTCATCAAAATGCTCCATGACCCTTTTCATCCCAAAGCTCCATGACCCCTGACATCACAATGTTCTATAACCCCTGTCATCAAAATGTTCCATTACACTTTTCATCAAATTGCTGCATGACCCTGTCATCAAAATGCTCCCTGCCCTTCTCATCACAATGCACCACGCCCTTGACATCAAAACGCTCCATGACTTTTGTCATCACAAAGCTCCATAACCCTTGGAATCACAGTGTTCCATGAACCCTCTCATCACATTGTTCCATGCCCTTGTCATCACAAAGCTCCATGACGCTTGTCAAAACAATGTTCGATGCCCTTCTCATCACAATGCTCCATGCCCTTGTCATTACAATCCTCCATGACCCATGGATCACAGTGTTCTGTGACCTTGTCATCACAATGCTCCATGCCCACTCTCATCACAATAATCCATGAAAATTTCAGACCAATGCTCCATGCCCTTCTCATCACAATGCTCCATTACCCCTGTCATAACAATGCTCCATGACCACTGCCATCACAATGTTCCACACCATTGTCTTCACAAGGCTCCATGGACTTCCCAACACAATGCTCCAGGACCTTGTCATCACAGTGCTCAATTCCCTTCTCATTACAATGCTCCATGACCCCTGTCATCACAATACTCCATGAACATTTTCAGCCCAATGCTTCATGACCTTCTCATCACAATCCTCCATGACCCATATCATCACAGTCCTCCATGACCACTGTCATCACAACACTCCATGACCCCTGACAACACAATGATCCGGGACTCTTGTCATCACAATGCTCCATTCCCTTGTCATCACAATGCTCCATGAACATTTTCAGCCCAATGCTCCATGACACTTGTCATCACAATGATCCATGCCCTTGTCATCCCAATGCTCCATGACCCCTGTAATCACAATGCTCCGTGACGCTTATCATCACAGTGCTCCATGGCCCTTATCATCACAATTCTCCATGCCTGTGTCATCAAAATCCTACATGACTTTGTCATCACAATGCTCCATGAGCTTGTCATCACAATACTCCATTACCATTTTCATCACAATCCTCCATGAACCTTGGGATCACATTGCTCCATGCCCTTGTCATCACAATGCTCCATGCTCCTTGAAATCAAAATGGTCCATGACCTCTGTCATCACAATGCTCCAACCCCTTGTGATCACAATGTTCCATAACACTTGTCATCACAACAGTCCATGATGACTGTCATGACAATACTCCATCCACTTGTTGTCACAATGCTCCATGACCTTTGTCATCACAATTCTCAATACACTTGTCATCACAATGCTCCCTGACACTTGTCGTCAGAATACTCCTTGAACACTGTCATGAAAAGGCTCCATGCCTTTTTCATCAGAATGCTCCATGCCCTTTTCATCACAACGCTCCAGGTCATTGTCATCACAATACTCCACAAGCTTGTCATCAGAATGCTCCATGATCATTGTCTTCAGAATGCTCCATGACCACAGTCATCACAAAGCTCCATACCCCTTGTCATTACAGTGTTCCATGACGCTCGTCATCACAATTATCCATGGTCTTCTCATCACAATGCTCCACGGTCTTGCCAACACAATGCTCCATGCCTTGGTCATCACGATGCTCCATGTCCCCAGTCATCACAATGCTCCATGACACCTGTCATCACAATGCTCCATACACCTTGTCATTACAGTGCTCCATGACGCTCATCATCACAATTATCCATGGTCTTCTCATCACAATGCTCCACGGTCTTGCCATCACAATGCTCCATGCCCTGGTCATCACAATGCTCCATGTCCCCTGTCATCACAATTCTCCACGTTCTTGGCATCACTATGCTCCATGATACTTCTCATCGCAGTGTTACATGTTTTGTCATCACAATTCTCTATGCACTTGTCATCGTAATGCTCCATGACCCCTGTCATAGCAAGCTCCATGTGATTGTCATCACAATGCTTCATGAACATGTCATCAAAATTATCAATGGCCCTTGTTATCACAATGCGCCATGACCCTTGTCATCACAATGCTCCAAGCCCTTGTCATCAAAATGCTCCATTACCTTTGTCATCACAATCCTCCATGACACTTGGCATCACAATGCTACATTCCATTGTCATTGCAATAGACCATGACATATGTCATCACAATGCTCCCTGACACCCTTCTTCACAATACTCCATGCCCTTGTCATCACAATGCTCCATGCCCTTGTCATCACAATGCGCCATATCCACTGTCATCACAATAATCCATGAAACTTGTCAGAAAAATGCTCCATGACCCTGTCATCACAATGCTCCATGCCCTTTCATCACAATGCTCTATGACCCCTGTCATCACAATGCTCCGTGACTCCAGTTATCACAATGCTTTATTACCTTTGTCATCACAATGGTCCATGCCCTCGTCATCACAAGGCTCTGTGACCTTTGTGACCACAACACTCCATGAACATTTCATCACAATGCTCGGTGACCCTTGTCATCACAATGCTCCATGCCTTTGTCAGCACATTACTCCATGACACATGGCATCAAATGTGCCATGCGCTTGTCATCACAATGCTCCACATCGTTGTCATCACAATGCTCCACAAACCTTGTCATCACAATGCTCCATGCGTTTGTCAGCACAATGATCCGTGACACATGTCATCACAATGTGCCCTGCGTTTCTCATCACAATGCTCCACAGCCTTGTCATCACAATGCTCCATGCACCTCTCATCAAACTGCTCTCTCACCACTGATTTCACAATGTTCCATCACTAGTCAACACAATACTCCCTCCACCCAGTCATCCCAATGTTCCATGAACCTTGTCACAACAATGCTACATGCTCTTATCATCACAATGCTCCATGACCCCTGACATCACAATGTTCCATAACCCCTGTCATCACAATGCTCCATGACCCTTTTCATCACAATGCTCCATGACCCCTAACATCACAATGTTCCATAAACACTGTCATCAAAATGTTCCATGACCCTTTTCATCCAATTGCTCCATGACCCTGTCATCACAATGCTCCCTGCCCTTCTCATCACAATGCACCACGCTCTTGTCATCAAAATGCTCCATGGCCTATGTAATCACAAAGCTCCATGACGTTTGGAATCACAATGCTCCATGCCATTGTCATCACAAAGCTCCATGAAACCTCTCATCACATTGCTCCATGCCGTTGTCATCACAAAGCTCCATGACGCTTGTCATCACAATGCTCCATGCCCTTGTCATTGCAATCCTCCATGACACATGTATCACTGTGTTCCGTGCCCTTGTCATCACAATGCTCCATGCTCACTCTCATCACAATAATCCATGAAACTTTTCAGACCAATGCTCCATGCCCTTGTCATCACAATGCTCCATTACACCTGTCATAACAATGCTCAATGACCCCTGCCATCACAATGTTCTACGGCCTTGTCATCACAAGACTCCATGGCCCTTGTCATCACAATGCTCCAAGACCCCTGTAATCACAATGCTCCATGCCCATGTCATCACAAAGCTCCCTGACACATGTCATCAGAATGCTCCATGGCCTTCTCATCACAATACTCCATGCCCTTGTCATCACAATGCTCCAAGACCCTTGTTATTACAATGATCCATGCCTCTTTTCATCTCAATGCTCCATGAACCCTCTCATCACAATGCACCATGCCCATCATCATAATGCTTCATGCTATTGTCATCACAATGAAATCAAAATTCTCCATGACCTCTCTCATCACAATGCTCCAAATGCTTGTGAACACAGTGTTCCATAACACTTGTCATCACAACGCCCCATGACGCTGGTCATCACAATTATCCATGGACTTCTCATCACAATTCTCCATGACCTTTATCATAACAATTCTCAATACACTTGTCATCACAATGTTCCCTGACTCTTGTCATCAGTATGCTCATTGAAACCAGTTATGACAAGTCTCCATGCCTTTTTCATCACAATGATCCGTGCCCTTTTCATCACAATGCTTCATGCCATTGTCATCACAATACTCCACAAGCTTGTCATCAGAATGCTCCGTGACCCTTGTCATCTCAATGATCCATGACCCCTGTCATCACAATGCTCCATGACACCTGTCATCACAATGCTTGATGCCCCTTGTCAATACAGTGCTCCATGATGTTCGTCATCACAATTATCCATGGTCTTCTAATCACAGTGCTCCACGGTCTTGCCATCACAATGCTCCATGCCCTGGTCATCACAATGCTCCATGTCCCCAGTCATCACAATGCTCCATGACCCCTGTCATCACAATGCTCCATACTGCTTGTCATTACAGTGCTCCATGACACTCGTAATCACAATTGTCCATGGTCTTCTCATCACAATGCTCCACGCCCTTGTCATCAAAATGCTCCATGACCCTTGTCATCACAATGCTCCATGACCACTGTCATAACAATGCTCCATGACCCCTGTCATCACAAGGCTCCATACCACTTGTCATTACAGTGTTCCATGATGCTCCTCATCACAATTATCCATGGTCTTCTCATCACAATGCTCCACGGTCTTGCCATCACAGTGCTCCATGCCTTGGGCATCACAATGCTCCATGTCCCTGGTCATCACAATGCTCCATGACCACTGTCATCACAATGCTCTATACCCCTTGTCATTACAGTGCTCCATGACCCTTGTCATCACAATTATCCATGGTCTTCTCATCACAATGCTCCACGATCTTGCCATCACAATGCTCCATACCCTGGTCATCATAATGCTCCATGTTCCCTGTCATCACAATTGTCCACGATCTTGGCATCACTATGCTCCATGACACTTCTCATCACAGTGTTACATGCTTTGTCATCACAATTCTCTATGCACTTGTCATCGCAATGCTCCATGACCCCGTCATAGCAAGCTCCATGTACTTGTCATCAAAATACTCCATGCCCTTGTCGTCACAATTCTCCATGACCTTTGTCATCACAATGCTCCCTGACACTTGTGGTCAGAATGCTCCCTGAAAACTGTCATGAAAAGGCTCCATGTCTTTTTCATCACAATGCCCCATGCCATTTTCATCAAAATGCTCCATGTCATTGTCATCAAAATACTCCACAAGCTTGTCATCAGAATGCTCCATGAAACTTGTCATCACAATGCTCCATGACCCCTGTTATCACAATGCTCCATACCCCTTGTCATTACAGTGCTCCATGACGCTCATCATCACAATTATCCATGGTCTTCTCATCACAATGCTCCACGGTCTTGCCATCACAATACTCCATGCCCTGGTCATTACAATGCTCCATGTTCCCTGTCATCACAATTCTCCACGTTCTTGGCATCACTGTGCTCCATGATGCTTTTCATCACAGTGTTACATGCTTTGTCATCACAATTCTCTATGCACTTGTCATCGCAATGCTCCATGATCCCTGTCACAGCAAGCTCCATGTGATTGTCATCACAATGCTTCATGAACATGTCATCAAAATTCTCAATGGCCCTTGTTATCACAATGCTCCATGACCCTTGTCATCACAATGCTCCAAGCGCTTGTCATCAAAATGCTCCATTATCTTTGTCATCACAATCCTCCATGACACTTGGCATCACAATGCTCCATTCCATTGTCATCGCAATGGACCATGACATATGTCATCACAATGCTCCCTGACACCCTTCTTCACAATACTCCATGACCTTCTAATCACAATGCTCCATGCCCTTGTCATCACAATTCGCCATGCCCACTGTCATCACAATAATCCCTGAAACTTGTCAAACCAATGCAACATGCCCCTGTCATCACAATGCTCCATGCCCTTTCATCACAATGCTCTATGACCCCTGTCATCACAATGCTCCGTGACTCCAGTCATCACAATGCTTCATGACCTTTGTCATCACAATGGTTCATGCCCTCATCATCACAAGGCTCTGTGACCTTTGTCACCACAGCGCTCCATGAACATTTCATCACAATGCTCGGTGACCCTTGTCATCCCAATGCTCAATGCCTTTGTTAGCACAATACTCCATGACCCATGGCATCACAATGTGCCATGCGCTTGTCATCACAATGCTCCACATCTTTGTCATCACACTGCTCCATGCACTTCTCATCAAAATGCTCTCTCACCACTGATATCACAATGTTCCATCACTAGTCAACACAATACTCCCTCACCACTGTCATCACAATATTCCATGACCCTTGTCACAACAATGCTACATGCCTTTATCATCACAATGCTCCATTCCCCTGACATCACAATGTTCCATAACCCCTGTCATCACAATGCTCCCTGCCCTTCACAACAGAATGCACCACACCCTTGTCATCAAAATGCTCCATGACCTTTGTCATCACAAAGCTCAATGACCCTTGTCATCACAATGCTGCATGCCATTGTCATCACAATGCTCCATGAACCCTCTCATCACATTGTTCCATGCCCTTGTCATCACAGGCTCCATGATGCTTTTCATCACAATGCTCGATGCCATTCTTATCACAATGCTCCATGCGCTTCTCATTACAATCCTCCATGACCCATGTATCACAGTGTTCCATGCCCTTGTCATCACAATGCTCCTTGCCCCCTCTCATCACAATAATCCATGAAACTTTTCAGACCAATGCTCCATGCCCTTGTCATCACAATGCTCCATTACCCCTGTCATAACAATGCTCCATGACCCCTGCCATCACAGTGTTCCACAGCCTTGTCATCACAAGGCTCCATGACCCTTGTCATCACAATGCTCCAAGACCCCTGTAATCACAATGCTCCATGCCCTTGTCATCACAAAGCTCCATGATGCATGCCAACAGAATGCTCCATGGCCTTCTCATTCACGATGTTCCATGCCTTTGTCATCACAATGCTCCAAGACTCCTGTAATCGTAATGCTCCATGCCCCTTTTCATCTCAATGCTCCATGAACCCTGTCATCACAATGCACCATGCCCATCATCATAATGCTTGAGGCTATTGTCATCACAATGAAACCAAAATGCTCCATGACCTCTGTCATCACAATGCTCCAAATCCTTGAGATCAATATGTTCCATAACACTTATCATCACAACGCCCCATGACGCTCGTCATCACAATTATCCATGGTCTTCTCATCACAATGCTCCCAGACACTTGTTGTCAGTTTGCTCCTTGAACCCTGTCATGACAAGGCTCCATGCCTTTTTCATCACAATGATCCATGCCCTTTTCATCACAGTGATCCAAGACCGCTGTAATCGCAATGCTCCATGCCCTTGTCATCACAAAGCTCCATGATGCATGTCATCAGAACGCTCCATGGCCTTCTCATCCCAATGCTCCATGCCCTTGTCATCACAATGCTCCAAGACCCCTGTAATCACAATGCTCCATGGCACTTTTCATCAGAATGCTCCATGAGACTTGTCATCACAAGGCTCCATGGTCTTCTCATCACAGTGCTCCAGTACCTTGTCATCACAATGCTCCATGACCCCTGTCATCCCAGTACTCCATGGACATTTTCAGCCCAATGCTCCATGACCTTCTCATCACAATGCGCCATGACCCCTGTCATCACAATGCTCCATGACCACTGTCATCACAACGCTCCATGAACCCTGACAACACAATGATCCGGGACTCTTGTCATTAAAATTCTCCATGACCATTGTCATCACAATGAACCATGCGCTTGTCATCCCAATGCTCCATGACCCCTGTAATCACAATGCTCTGTGATGCTTGTCATCACAGTGCTCCATGAACCTTGTCATCATAATGCTCCTTGCCTTTGTCAACAAAATGGTACATAATCTTCTCATCACAATTCTCCATGCGCTTGTCATCACAATCCTCTATGACCATTGGGATCACATTGCTTCATGCCCTTGCCATCTCTCTCTTGCCTTTCTGGTTTTTACAGATATTTGGATGTCCCTTTTGACCGGTGGTAAGTGACAATTCTTTGTAGTGTGGATTTGTATTGCGCGCTTGCTTGATTGGCCAAAAAGGGCGTATGCGTTTTCTTCTGAATATATTCAGGAGAAAAGGCATACGCCCTTTTTGGCCAAGTGCATCTCTGTCCAAGTTGGGATGCTTTTCCTGTGCTTTAAAGGCAATTCCAATTTACCTCTTCAAATATGTTTTGTGCAATTCTGCCTCATTTTCAAGTCCGCTTCATTGCCTTCCCTCAACAGATTTTTGGAAGAGAGTAGTCCTTTATAAGTCTGCAGGTTTGTGAATTGCTGTGCCCCTGAGCTCCAATTTTCAAATCCCATCTTTGTGAGCTGGCCGCAAATCCACAATTTTGCTTCAGGACCTATACTGGTTCCAGGGGTCGCTATATTGGTCCCCTGTGGGTGGTTGAGGCTTTGGTTAATTCTTCTTCCTGCCGGGAACTTAGAGTGACATGTCCCCGTCCAAATGCCTACATCTACTCTCTGATTGGTTCTCCCTCTTCCCTTTCATCATCTGCACAATTAGCAAACTGTGCGAACCAGGAGGTTATAGGGGCTGACTCTCCTAAGGTGGGAGATTGATAGTAAAGCAGTTGGAATGCCAAAGTGGAGCACAAGGAGAGGAAAAATTAGGAGAGTTTTAGAAACCTTTCGCCATCACAGGGTGTCCATTTTCTAGGTTTCCCATACATGTTATAATTGTAGTGATATACCCTTCTACCTGGAGATTTGGGACACATGGAATGGTGGCATGCATTACTACTTTAAAAGGTCTGCATTTTCTCTCCCAATCTCACCAGTCCTCTCAGTCCCAAGTGTCCAGGCTTATGTCTCATCCAGCTGTCTTTGCAGATAAGGTCATTCCAGGTTTCATCAGAAACCCTGAAGGAATTGTGTAAGAATTTCGCTGTTTTTTGGGGTTTTTTTGAAATTCATTTTTATAAAGGGGTTGAGCTGATTTTCACTGACTTGTTTATGCCAGTCTAGACACAATTGATTCCCTTACGGAGACATATCAATACATAGGTTTTAAGATTCTTAGTAGTCAGATATATTCCTCTGTGGGGCATAGGGGTGTTGAGTCCCGTTCACTGAGGAAGGTGTAGGTCTTGTCTATTCTGTATTTGGTTTATGGAATGGTACCTGTGCTAATATGAAACTCTGGTTTTATGCATCACCCCACCTCTCCTTTCCCCTGAAGCAGGCATAAGAGATTTTTGCTAAATGTGAGACTCTGTTCTCTTTCCTAATTCAGTTCATGTGTTGTGATATTGACATTCCCTCTATAAGTGATATCTTATGATAAGATTCTTTTTCTGTGTGACTAATTTCCCTTAAAATCATCATACCTAAATCCACTCTTTATGCTGCTACTGGCCTTATATACATTGATTTCACGTCTGAGTGATATTCCGTTGTACAAAATTACCACAAGTTCTTTATGCATTTCTCTTTTTCCTGGGATATTTTAGGTGTACCAAAGTTGAGGTTCTTGTATGCAGAGCAACTCTAAACTTTGGGGTGCCTGTGTCTTATTGACATTTAGTCTTGCCAAGTTATATGTCCATTAGTTGAAGTCCCCTTGCTCCGGGGCTTTGTATTTTAGATGTTTTAAAAACAGCATACACTTCTTCAGAGTGGCTCTTGGATATTTATACCCCACCCATCAGCGTGACTAGGCTCCCTGTTTTCCATAGCCTCTCCTGCATTTCTGGTTTGTACACATTTTTTGGATGGCCTTTCTGAGCAGTGGAAATTGAGACTTCTTTGTTGTGCGGATTTGCATTTCCCTCTTGCTTGGTTGGCCAAAAACTCTGCATGTGTTTTTTTCCTGAAGATATTCACGAAAAAAACGTATACACCCTTTTGCCCAACCGCATCATTTTAGAAATTCTGCTGCTTTTCATATGCTTTAAATGTGAGTACAATCTACCTTTTGAAATCTGTTTCCTGCAATTCTGCCTCTCATTCAGATCCTCTTCGTTACCTTAGGTGAATATATTTTTGGACGTTGGTTATCATTTATATCTTTGCAGGTCTTTGAATTGTCTGCTCCTGAGCTCCATTTTGCAACTCGCTTTTTTTGTGAGCTGGCCGCCAAACCATTGGATTACTTCTGGCCCTATTCTGGTTCTGGGGAGGCAGGCTGAGCCTTTGGTTAATTCTTCTTCCTAATGGGAAATTAGAGTGACATGTGCCTGTCAAAAGTCCTACAGCTAATCTCTCATTGGTTCCCCCGCTTCCCATTTATCCTCTGCACAAATTGCCAACTGTGTGAAACAGGAGGTTAAAGGTGCTGATTCTCCAAGTGGGGAGATTGTTAGTAATGTGGCTGGAATGGCGAACCCCAGCACCAGGAGATCAAAAATGAGGTGCATTTTAGACACCTTTCCTGAGCACACGGTGTACATTCATCTCGGTTTCCCAGGCATGTTTTCGCTGTCAGAAGATTCCCTTGAACCTGCAGATTTGGGACCCATGGAATGGGTACCAGGCAGTATTACTTTAAAAGGTCTGCATTTCCTCACCCAGCCTCTCTAACATCTCTTAGCGTGCATAGCTTCCAGCCTTATATAATCATCCTGCTGTGGGTCTACATGTGTTCAATCCATGTTACATCGTAGCCCTTCAACAAAAGTTGTAAGAATTTTTGTCTGTCTCACTGTTTTTATAAATAGTTTTAAATTTATTTTTATATTGGTTACAGCTGATTTTCAAAGCTCTGTTTTTTGCTGCTGTACATCCACTTGATTCATGTACTGTGAGACAACAATAAATTCTTTTTCAGATGCTTACCAGTCATATGTATTATTTTCCAGTGACTTGAGTGGGCTGAGTGCAGTTCTTTGAGGTACCGTGTAGGCCTTGTCAGTTATTCAATTTGGTACTTGGAATGGTATCTTTGCTAATTTCAACCTCCTGGATAATACGTCACCATTCCCCACCTTTCCCATTTAGCAGCCTTATGTCTATTTTCTACATATTTGACTATGTTTCTGTTTTGTAATTTATTTCATGTGTAGCCATTTTTGATTCCACCTTTAAGTGACATCTTATGATATGTGTCTTTTTCTTTCTGACATATGTCACTCAGAATGATCGTATGTAACTCCTCCAGAGTTGTTACAACTGGCCTTATTTCATTGATTTCTGGATGAGTAATATTCCACTCTACATAAGTACCCCATCTCTTTTATCCATTTTATCCTTCCAGGGACATTTAGGTTATATCCAAGTTGAGGCCCTTTTTAACAGAGAGGTGGTAAACGTTCGGGTGCCTGTTTTCTGTCGATTTTTGTTTTTCCCAAGGTACACGCCCATGAGTGCAAGTGCCCTATGCTCTGTAGCTCATTTTTTAGATGTTTTAGCAAACACAATACACTTCTCCAGAGTGGCCGTTGGCAAATTACATTTCCACTATCAGCCTCACAGGGCTCCCTTTTCTCCTCGCCCTGTCCTGCATTTCTGGTGTTTACACTTTATGTGGATGGCCCTTCTGACTGATGTGAAGTGATACATTTTGTGATATTGATTTCCAGTGCCCACCTGTTTGGTTGGATAAAAAGTGTGTATGGCCTTTACTTGAATATATTCAGAAAAAATGCATACACCCTTTTTGGCCAACTGCATCATTGGGGATGTTCAGCCCCTTTTCTTGTGCTTTAATGGGGAGTCCTTTCTACCTCTTCAATTCTGTTTCCTGCCACTCTCCCTTGCTTACAAGTCCTTTTCTGTGACTTACCTCAAGCCATTTTTCGACGATAGATATTTTCAACTCTGCAGTTTCATGAATTTTAGTGCCCCTGAGTTCCATTTTTCAACTTGTGTTTTTGGAAACTGGACACAAAACAGCGGGATTTCCTCTAGCCCTATTCTGTTTCCGTGGGCAATTCTAGCCTTTGATGAATTTGTCTTCTGGATTGGAAATTAGAGTGGCATGTGCCTGTCCGAACACCTAAGACTTGTCTCTAAATTTTTCTCATCCTTCCGCTTCATCCTCTGGACAAATTCCAAACTGTGTGCAACAGGATGTTGACGGTGCTGATATCCCCAAGTGAGGAGATTGTTAGGAAATATGCTGGAGGGTTGAACCCGAGCACCAGGCGATGAGGAGATGAGGTGCCTTTTCCAAACTCTTTCCGATCAAACGGTGTACCATCCTCTAGGTGTGACAGGCATGTTTTAGCTGTAGGAAGGGTCCCGTGCATGTAAGGAGAACACCAGGGATTTTTCCAAATCAGTGCCTCCCCGAACCCCAAACTGGGGAATTTTTAAGCTACGGCTACACGTATGTCCTTTAAGGGCCTTGGGAAATAGGCAGAGCCCAAAGTTTAGATGACTGAAATCTTCAGGGTCAGAAGCGCTCACCATCGGCCTTGCTTAGGTTACATTTTATCTGTCATTGATAGATGATGTCAATAAAAAATATCTATTCTTTTTCAGATTATTTCCCCTTATAGGTTATTGCAAAATATTCAGTGTAGTTCCCTGTGCTATACAGTAGTTCCTTGTTGATGATCTATTTTTTTTTTTTTTTTTTGTGGTATGCGGGCCTCTCATTGTTGTGGCCTCTCCCGTTGCGGAGCACAGGCTCCAGATGCGGAGGCTCAGCGGCCCTGGCTCACAGGTCCAGCCGCTCCGTGGCATGTGGGATCTTCCTGGACCGGGGCACGAACCCATGTCCCCAGCATCGGCAGGCGGACTCTCAACCACTGCACCACCAGGGAAGACCGATGATCTATTTTATACATAGCAGTGTGTATGTGTTAATCCCAAACTGTTAATTTATCCCTTCTCCTACCTTTCCCCTTTGGTAATAATAAATTATAAGATTTTATACTTCTCAGAAATGGGGGAGCTGAAAGAGAGGTATCATTTTCAATGGAAAAGCATTCAAAACAAGATTGAAGCTTCAGCCAAGAGTATTCGATGTACATCCATGGAAATAAATCACTTCATTTCTCTAATGTTGACCTGACAATAAGACAGACGTCTTCACTGAACTTGCTTATAGGAAAGTGATGGAAATATCAAATGTAAGTCTTAGAAACATCTTATTTTACCCGAGCATTATACACTGCTCTATGTTAACTACAGTTTGGCTCACCCATCTGTTCATTGAAGTTACAATGTTCTCAATTTCTGTTACTGATCCTCCAGAGTGGACCCCAACAGGAGTCCCCGTGCCCAGTGTCATTGGAGCCAACAGATCAAGACTGAGTTTGGTTCAGAAGCAAAGGAAACATTATTTTGAAAACAGAATGGAGAGGTGAGAGCGTGCACTCCCCCATGGGCTGTGGGCTGGGCTGCTGTGTAGGGTCCCCGGCAGCGTCACTGGGAGGGAGGGGGTGTAGCTCTCGAGGGCTGCGTTGGCTGCAGCTCAGGCTCTATGCCGCGGAGTCTGCATGGGACCCCGCTAGCTGAGGTGTCGACCCAGCCATTCTGCACTAGGAAATCGGGTCTGAAGTGCCGGGTGTGGGACCTCTGCATGCGGAACCCTAGGAGCACGTGAAATTAGACAAAGCACAAAGGAAAAACAGGTTAGACTTTATTTTATTGCCCAGATTCTCTTTTTATCTCCCAGGAATTTTTAATGAACGTTGCCGGAGACGAACACCTCCTCTGCTTTTTGTTCCGTTCCTTATTCTTGGGGTGTTGAGGGTGCAGACCCCTCTTTTGTAACTGCTTCATGCTGTGGTGGGAGCCCTGATACATGTGGGGAGGGGCAAAACGTCTCCACACCAGCCTCCTGGTGAGGTTGATTGTCCCAAGGCCTCCTGCCTCACTTCTCGTCCGCCTGAGCACCAGCATTGGAAGTGTTACAGATTCTAATGACCTTTAAGGGTCCAGGAAAGAGAGGCGCAGAGATGCTGCGTTGGCAGGTTTCACCCCACCCCACGTATGTTCGGTGACCTTAGGCTGACAGTTTTTGTCAGACTAGATGCTCTGACGAGTAGTCTGTGCTTTCTTTAATTAGGTCCCTGAATAAATGTACAAACAGCACCATGTGTCAGAGCCCTGCCCGCGCAACTCCCAGACAGTCCAGGGTCAGTGGTGATCCAGGACCATGACGTCCACTGAGTCAACGGCCTTTAGAAGTAGCCAGCAGTCCAGCCTGTCATATTGGCCACCATCACCGCGGTGTCTGTAGGGTTTGCTATGGTGAAAGCATGATATACGTTTCCCCCACCAAGCTTATTAGCTCCCCTCTGGGTGCAGTAAGTCCTGCAAGCAGTAGTCTGCTCTTTCGGGGCACAGTCTTGTCGTTTTCTGAGAGAAACTCCAGGTCAAGTGATGGTCACACGAGTCATCTTGGGGGCCCGTTGCCCCCGTTTATCTCTCTGGAGGTGGGAGTTGGAGGGCCTCCTCACTCGTGGTCAGGGTGTCCACAGAGCGACCCCTGCAACTTCAGGGCATGATGGGTGGTTAGGATCACCACGTGGGGTCCTTTTCCCTTAGGAGGGAGCTGGCCTTGCGGGCTGCTGATTTCCAGCTTTTTAGATACCCCAGTATCCTGGCCTGATGAGTCGGTGGGCAAAGCCCTTGGTGACCATAGTTTATCATACCTGAAGAGCATTCTTGTGTTGCTCCATTTCAAGTGGTCCCAGTTTTTGCACTAAGGCTCCGAGGGCGATTAACCTTTGACCGGGTATGTAAAGGTCAAAGGGTTTAGCTAAATTAGGGAGTTCCTGGGCAAGGGTCTGTATTGACTGCTCTTTCCATTCTTGAAAGGCTGCTTCTGGATTCTATTCAAAAGGATCATCATCTTTTCGTGTCAGTGTTTCATGTAGAGGCCCAGCTATTAGACTGTAGTTAGGGATCCAGATGCAGAAAACCTTGGCCTCCCCAGGAACCCCTAAGCTGTCTTCTAGTTTTAGAAGAGGTAAGGCTGCAAATGGCTTCTTCCCTATCCTGGGATGCGTTTCTCCGAATATCTGTGAGAATGAAGCCCAGGCATGTCACCTTAGCCTGGGATATTTGAGCGTTTTTCTTGGACACCTTCTATCCTTTCTTGGCTAGGTAGTTCAGAGGCGTCTTTAGTAGGCCTGGCGATCAGAATGTCATCTGCATATTGAAGGAGGGTTCCCTTTTACAGAGGTTGAACTTTAAGGTCTTTAGAGGACATTTCCCCAATGATGGTGTGGGGATTTTTGAACCATTGGGGCAGGACGGCCCAGCATTATTGCTTTTGTTGCATGTTGTGTCCTGCCACTCACAAGCCAAAAATTCTTGTGACTCTGAGATGAATGGAATATAGAAGAAGGCATCATTGAAGTCTGATACAGAATGCCATGGCCTGGTGGAAGGTAGAATGACCAGCAGGGAGTAGGAAATAGGAGCTACTGGATGTATATCCTCGGTGGCTTCACTGACTGTCCTGATATCCTTTACCAGGTCTCCAGCAGCCCATGGGGCTCTCGTGGTCAGGCCAATCCCAGGATATGGAGCTCACCTGGGCTGCACCCCTACCCCACAGCCCACGGGGCTCTCGTGGTCAAGTCCCTCCCAGGGTATGGAGCTCACCTCTGCAGCTACCCAGCAGCCCATGGGGCTCTCCTACTCAGGTCCTTCCCAGGATACGCAGCTCCCCTGGGCAGGTACCCCAGCAGGGCTGGACACACAGGAACTGTGCACATAGCCCACCTTGCAGAGAACCCCCAGATCACCTGTCGCTCACAGCTGACACAGAACACCTCAGAGCAGGACTTGAACTAACAAACAGCAGCTCTGACAGGTCTGTGACCATGGCTATCACTCTCTGCAGGCTCTTTCTGCCTGGTCTTCCAGACACTTCCACTGCAGCCAGGGCACCAGGCCTCTGTCTCCACCCACCATCATTCCTCTCCCTGACTCCTGGGTTCCTCTCATTAGGATAGGGTCTTCTTGAAGTTGTTTTCCACTCATGGACCAGATAAAATGATAAGAAAACAAGCTGCAGCTGCCGCCCCTTGTCTATCCTGACTCTCAAGAGCCCACACCTGTTCCTAGGGCCTGGCCCATTTAGCAAGTTTCATTTTCTGCAACTGTGAGCCCCTGAGGGGTGAGCATTGGCTGATTTTGGCAGCCTGAAACTGCCTGCCAGCCCTCCACAGGTGTGCCTGGGTTGAGGGCAATATAAACAGCTCTCCAGTGAGCGACAGCCCTTGTAGCTGTGACTGACGCCATATTCTCTGGCCCGCAGGCAGTGCCGGGGCTGTGCTGGTGGGAGGGATTGAGGGGCCATGGCTTAGTGGGTGGCCCAGTGTGAGTGGGCCTCTGCTGGACTTTCTGCAGGAGTTGCCAGGCTGCCATCTGCTAAAGAAGAGGATGTGTCACCGATACCTGCCACTGGAATTTCTCCCCAGGCAGAGGTGAGGAAGTAAAAAAGCAGTGGGGGCCGTGGCAGGAGGGGTATCTCAGGCAGGGAAATGGAAAGCTTCCAGAAGAGCATCTGTGGCCAGGACCATCCTGACTGGCCTGCAGGCACCAAGTCGGCCTGTGTGCTGTCGCTGGTGTGGCTCCACAGCCCTTCCTCTAGGCTTGCAAGTTCTTGTACATATTCAGGTGTTTTAACTGGAAAGGGTGGGAAGAGTTCAGCTGCAGCAGGACTGGGGCTCAGCTCACGTTTACTCACAGATGCCTTGGCTCGGTCCCCCAGCTTTGCAATGAGGACCCTCCTTGCTTGGGGGGTGGGCTGCTGGCTGTATGGGAGATGATTCCCCACCTCTGACCAATTTCAGAATTGTTTACCGCTGGAACAAGTGCCCTGATAGGGTTTTCCTCTATCTGGTGGGTTCAGTTTTTTTTTCTTTTTTGGTTCATGTTAGATTTTATTCCTCTTTTATGTATTTATAGATATAAGCATGGAAATAATTCATTCATATAAATACATCTGTGTGAAGGGAAGAACTTTTTCCTCTATTATTTTTAAATTTTAATTTTTTAAATTTTGAAATTTAATTTTATTTATTTTTTATACAGCAGGTTATTATTAGTTATGAATTTTATGCATATACATGTATACAGGTCAATCCCAATCTCCCAACTCATCCCAACACCACCACCCCATGGCTTCCCACACTTGGTGTCCATACGTGTGTTCTCTACCTCTGTCTCTATTTCTTCCTTGCAAACCAGTTCATCTGTACCATTTTTCTAGGATCCACATATATGCATTAATATACAATATTTGTTTGTCTCTTTCTGACTTACTTCATTCTGTATAACAGTCTCTAGATCCATCGACGTCTCTACAAATGACCCAGTTTCATTCCTTCTTATGGCTGAGTAATATTCCATTTTATATATGTACCACATCTTTATCCATTCGTCTGTCTGTGGGTATTTAGGTTTTTTCCATTACCTGGCTATCGTAAATAGTGCTGAAATCAGCATTGTGGTGAATGTGCCTTTTTGATTTATGGTTTTCTCTGGGTATGTGCCCAGAAGTGGGATTGCTGGATCATATGGTAATTCTATTTTTGTTTTTTTAAGGAAACTCCATACTGTTCTCCATCGTGACTGTATCAATTTACATTTCCACCACTAGTGGAAGAGGGATCCTTTTGTCCACACCCTACCCAGAATTCGTTGTTTGTATATTTTCTGATGATGCCGATTCTAACAGGTGTGAGGTGATACCTCATTGTAGTTTTGATTTTCATTTCTCTAATAATTAGTGATGTTGAGAAGCTTTTCATGTGTGTCTTGGCCATCTCTGTGTCTTCTTTGAAGAAACGTCTCTTTAGATCTTCTGCCCATTTTTGTATTGGGTTGTTTGTTTTTTTAATATTAAGCTGCATGGGCTCTTTATATATATTGGAGATTAAACCTTTGTCCATTGATACGTTTGCAAATATTTTTGCTGATTCTAAAGGGATGCTTTTTGCCATTCCCGTTTTTTTAACAAAAAAAGAAAGAAAGAAAAAGAAGCAGAACACTAATATGTGTAAAATATGCCTTTTGAAACTGTCGTTTTGAAATATGGACGTCCATTGAATTTTTTGGTCCATATATGAACCGAGGATTTGTTTTCAGGGCAGGTGTCATTTACAGGCCTGCAATGATTTTGAATATCAACTGACCATTAGCGCTGGGATTAAAGCTGCTGTTGTGTGAAACGGCCACAAGGTGGCAGCAGTTCTCCCTTACCAAATCTGGTTACTGGGGCAACAGAGCCTCAATGGAAGTCGTGTTCTAGATTGGAATTTAGAATGGAATGTGCCAGGAGAAAGCCCCTCAAGTTTGTCTGACTACTTCTTGTTCGTGTTTTTAATTTAATTTTTTATTTTTTATTACAGCAAATTTGATTACAATGTTTGGCTTGTTGTAGGTGTGGAAGATGTGGTTCTTTTACACATACACATATGTCTGTTCTTCCTGGGATCCTTTTCCCATGTACCTTATGACAGAATGTTGAGTAGTCTTCTCTTGGTATTCTGTAGGTCTTTGGTGATTATATATGTCACCTGTGTTTGTATATGTCTGTTAACCCCAATATCATAATGAAACCAATCCTCACACCTTTCCATTGGTGAACCATAAGTTTGTTGAATGAATCTGTGATTGCCCTTCTGTGTGGAAATATCTGCCCTGGTATCCATTTTTCGTTCACACCTATAAGAGATATGATATGATAAGTGTCTTTCACTTTCTGACTTACTAAAAGTCATGTGATTACCTCTAGACACACCTACGGTGCTGCAAATGGCATTGTGTCCTTTTATTCCTTGGCTTCTATTCTGCCTTAGCGAGGTCCATTTTCAACAATGTGATTCCCTGAGGGCTGAGGATTAGCTGACCTGTGTAACCTGACCCTGCCGGCCGGCCCTCCCCAGGTGTGCCTGTGTTGTGGTCAATATAAACAGCACTGCAGGCAACAATAGCCCCTGAAGCTGTGCCTGACGCCATATTCTCTGCCCCGTCAGCAGTCTCGGGGCTGTGCTGGTGTGAGGGAGTGAGGGGCCACGGCTTTGTGGGTGGCCCGGTGTGAGTGGGTCTCTGCTGGACTTTCTGCAGGAGTTGCCAGGCTGCCACCAGTAAAGAAGAGGATGTGTCACCCATACCTTCCGCTGGAATTTCTCTCCGGTCAGAGGTGAGGAAGGAAAAAAGCAGTGGGGGCCGGGACAGGAGGGGTATCTCAGGCAGGGCTATGGAAAGCTTCCAGAAGAGCGCCCAGGGCCAGGACCATCCTGGCTGGCCTGCAGGCACCAAGTTGGCCTGCGTGCTGTCGCTGGTGTGGCTCCACGCCCCTTCCTCTAGGCTTTCAACACCTTGTACATATTCAGGTGTTTTACCTGGGAAGGGTTGGAAAAGTTCAGCAGCAGCTGTCCTGGGGCTCAGCTCACGGTTACTCACAGGTGTCTCGGCATTGCCCCCAGCTTTGCAATGAGGACGCTCCTTGCGTAGGAGTGGGCTGCTGCCTGTATGGGAGATGATTCCCCACCTCTGACCAATTTCAGTATTGTTTACCGCTGGAGCAAGTGCCCTGATAGGGTTTTCCTCTGTCTAACTCGTGGGTTCAAGTTTTTTTTTTTTTCTTTTTTGGTTCAAGTTAGATTTTATTCCTCTTTTATGTATTTATAGATATAAGCATGGAAATAATTCATTCATATAAATACATCTGTGTGAAGGGAAGAACTTTTTTCTGTTTTATTTTTAAATTTTATTTCTTAAAATTTTGAAATTTAATTTTATTTATTTTTTTATACAGCAGGTTATTTTTAGTTATGTATTTTATGCATATACATGTATACAGGTCAATCCCAATCTCCCAACTCATCCAACCACCACCTCCCCATGGCTTCCCACACTTGGTGTCCATGCGTGTGTTCTCTACCTCTGTGTCTCTATTTCTTCCCTGCAAAACAGTTCATCTGTACCATTTTTCTAGGTTGCACATATATGCATTAATATACAATATTTGTTTTTCTCTTTCTGACTTACTTCATTCTGTATGACGGTCTCTAGATCCATCGACGTCTCTACAAATGACCCAGTTTCATTCCTTCTAATGGCTGAGTAATATTCCATTTTATATATGTACCACATCTTTATCCATTCGTCTGTCTGTGGGTATTTAGGTTGCTTCCATTACCTGGCTATCGTAAATAGTGCTGAAATGAGCATTGTGGTGAATGTGCCTTTTTGATTTATGGTTTTCTCTGGGTATATGCCCAAAAGTGGGATTGCTGGATCATATGGTAATTCTATTTCTAGTTTTTTTAAGGAAACTCCATACTGTTCTCCATCATGACTGTATCAATTTACATTTTCACCACTAGTGGAAGAGGGATCCTTTTGTCCACACCCTCCCCAGAATTCGTTGTTTGTAGATTTTCTGATGATGCCGATTCTAACAGGTGTGAGGTGATACCTCAATGTAGTTTTGATTTGCATTTCTCTAATAATTAGTGATGTTGAGCGGCTTTTCATGTGCGTCTTGGCCATCTCTGTGTCTTCTTTGAAGAAACGTCTCTTTAGACCTTCTGCCCATTTTTGTATTGGGTTGTTTGTTTTTTTAATATTAAGCTGCATGAGCTCTTTATATACATTGGAGATTAAACCTTTGTCCATTGATTCGTTTGCAAATATTTTCGCCTATTCTCAGGGATGATTCTTTGCCATTCCCGTTTTTTTAACAAAAAAAGAAAGAAAGAAAAAGAAGCAGAACACTAATGTGTGTAAAATATGCCTTTTGAAACTGTCGTTTTGAAATATGGACGTCCTTTGAATTTTTTGGTCGATATATGACCCCAGGAATTGTGATCAGGGCAGGTGTCATTTACAGGCCTGCAATGATTTTGAATATCAACTGACCATTATCGCTGGGATTAAAGCTGCTGTTGTGTGAAACAGCCACAAGGTGGCAGCAGTTCTCCCTTACCAAATCTGGTTACTGGGGCAACAGAGCCTCAATGGAAGTCGTGTTCTAGATAGGAATTTAGAATGGAATGTGCCAGGAGAAAGCCCCTCAAGTTTGTCTCACTACTTCTTGTTCGTGTTTTTAATTTAATTTTTTATTTTTTATTACAGCAAATTTGATTACAATGTTTGGCTTGTTGTAGGTGTGGAAGATGTGGTTCTTTTACACATATACATATGTCTGTTCTTCCTGGGATCCTTTTCCCATGTACCTTATGACAGAATGTTGAGTAGTCTTCTCTTGGTATTCTGTAGGTCTTTGGTGATTATATATGTCACCTGTGTTTGTATATGTCTGTTAACCCCAATATCATAATGAAACCAATCCTCACACCTTTCCATTGGTGAACCATAAGTTTGTTGAATGAATCTGTGATTGCCCTTCTCCGTGGAAATATCTGCCCTGGTATCCATTTTTCGGTCACACCTATAAGAGATATGATATGATATGTGTCTTTCACTTTCTGACTTACTACAAGTCACGTGATTACCTCTAGACACACCTACGGTGCTGCAAATGGCATTGTGTCCTTTTATTCCTTGGCTTCTATTCTGCCTTAGTGAGGTCCATTTTCAACAATGTGATTCCCTGAGGGCTGAGGATTAGCTGACCTGGGTAGCCTGACCCTGCCGGCCGGCCCTCCGCAGGTGTGCCTGGGTTGAGGTCAATATAAACAGCGCTGCAGGCAGCAATAGCCCCTGAAGCTGTGCCTGACTCCATATTCTCTGTCCCGTCAGCAGTCTCGGGGCTGTGCTGGTGGGAGGGAGTGAGGGGCCATGGCTTTGTTGGTGTCCCGGTGTGAGTGGGTCTCTGCTGGACTTTCTGCAGGAGTTGCCAGGCTTCCACCTGTAAAGAAGAGGATGTGGCACACATACCTTTCGCTGGAATTTCTCTCCGGACAGAGGTGAGGAAGGAAAAAAGCAGTGGGGGCCGGGACAGGAGGGGTATCTCAGGCAGGGCAATGGAAAGCTTCCAGAAGAGTGCCCAGGGCCAGGACCTTCCTGGCTGGCCTGCAGGCACCAAGTTGGCCTGCGTGCTGTCGCTGGTGTGACTCCACGGCCCTTCCTCTAGGCTTTCAAGCCCTTGTACATGTTCAGGTGTTTTACCTGGGAAGGGTGGGAAAAGTTCAACAGCAGCTGGCCTGGGGCTCAGCTCACGGTTACGCACAGATGCCTTGGCATGTCCCCCAGCTTTGCAATGAGGACGATCCTTCCGTAGGACTGGGCTGCTGGCTCTATGGGAGATGATTCCCCACATCTGACCAATTTCAGAATTGTTTAACGCTGGAGCAAGTGCCCTGATAGGCTTTTCCTCTGTCTAACTGGTGGGTTCAGGTTTTTTTTTTTTTTGTTCAAGTTAGGTTTTATTCCTCTTTTATGTATTTATAGATATAAGCATGGAAATAATTCATTCATATAAATACATCTGTGTGAAGGGAAGAACTTTCTTCTGTTTTATTTTTAAATTTTATTTCTTAAAATTTTGAAATTTAATTTTATTTATTTTTTTATACAGCAAGTTATTATTAGTTATGTATTTTCTGCATATACATGTATGCAGGCCAATCCCAATCTCCCAACTCATCCCACCACCACCTCCCCATGGCTTCCCACACTTGGTGTCCATACGTGTGTTCTCTATCTCTGTGTCTCTATTTCTTCCCTGCAAACCAGTTCATCTGTACCATTTTTTTGGGTTCCACATATATGCATTAATATACAATATTTGTTTTTCTCTTTCTGACTTACTTCATTCTGTATGACAGTCTCTAGATCCATCGACGTCTCTACAAATGACCCAGTTTCATTCCTTCTTATGGCTGAGTAATATTCCATTTTATATATGTACCACATCTTTATCCATTCGTCTGTCTGTGGGTATTTAGGTTGCTTCCATTACCTGGCTATCGTAAATAGTGCTGAAATGAGCATTGTGGTGAATGTGCCTTTTTGATTTATGGTTTTCTCTGGGTATATGCCCAGAATTGGGATTGCTGCATCATATGGTAATTCTATTTCTAGTTTTTTTAAGGAAACTCCATACTCTTCTCCATCGTGACTGTATCAATTTACATTTCCACCACTAGTGGAAGAGGGATCCTTTTGTCCACACCTTCCCCAGAATTTGTTCTTTGTAGATTTTCTGATGATGCTGATTCCAACAGGTGTGAGGTGATACCTCATTGTAGTTTTGATTTTCATTTGTCTAATAATTAGTGATGTTGAGCAGCTTTTCATGTTGGTCTTGGCCATCTCTGTGTCTTCTTTGAAGAAACATCTCTTTAGATCTTCTGCCCATTTTTGTATTGGGTTGTTTGTTTTTTTAATATTAAGCCGCATTAGCTCTTTATATATATATTGGAGATTTAACCTTTGTCCATTGATTTGTTTGCAAGTATTTTCGCCCATTCTGAGGGATGATTTTTGCCATTCCCGTTTTTTTAACAAAAAAAGAAAGAAAAAAAAGAAGCAGAACACTAATGTGTGTAAAATATGCCTTTTGAAACTGCCCTTTTGAAATATGGACGTCCTTTGAGTTTTTTGGTCGATATATGAACCCAGGATTTGTTTTCAGGTCAGGTGTCATTTACAGGCCTGCAATGATTTTGAATATCAACTGACCATTAGCGCTGGGATTAAAGCTGCTGTTGTGTGAAACGGCCACAATGTGGCAGCAGTTCTCCTTTACCAAGTCTGGTTACTGGGGCAACAGAGCCTCAATGGAAGTCGTGTTCTAGATTGGAATTTAGAATGGAATGTGCCAGGAGAAAGCCCCTCAAGTTTGTCTCACTACTTCTTGTTCGTGTTTTTAATTTAATTTTTTATTTTTTATTACAGCAAATTTGATTACAATGTTTGGCTTGCTGTAGGTGTGGAAGATGTGGTTCTTTTACACATATACATATGTCTGTTTTTCCTGGGATCCTTTTCCCATGTACCTTATGACAGAATGTTGAGTAGTCTTCTCTTGGTATTCTGTAGGTCTTTGGTGATTGTATATGTCACCTGTGTTTGTATATGTCTGTTAACCCCAATATCATAATGAAACCAATCCTCACACCTTTCCATTGGTGAACCATAAGTTTGTTGAATGAATCTGTGATTGCCCTTCTGTGTGGAAATATCTGCCCTGGTATCCATTTTTCGGTCACACCTATGAGAGATATGATATGATATATGTCTTTCACTTTCTGACTTACTACAAGTCACGTGATTACCTCTAGTCACACCTACGGTGCTCCAAATGGCATTGTGTCTTTTATTCCTTGGCTTCTATTCTGCCTTAGTGAGCTCCATTTTCAACAATGTGATTCCCTGAGGGCTGAGGATTAGCTGACCTGGGTAGCCTGACCATGCCGGCCGACCCTCCCCAGGTGTGCCTGGTTTGAGGTCAATATAAACAGCGCTGCAGGCAGCAATAGCCCCTGAATCTGTGCCTGACTCCATATTCTCTGCCCCGTCAGCAGTCTCGGGGCTGTGCTGGTTGGAGGGAGTTAGGGGCAATGGCTTTGTGGGTGGCCCGCTGTGAGTGGGTCTCTGCTGTACTTTCTGCAGGAGTTGCCAAGCTGCCACCTGTAAAGAAGAGGATGTGTCACCCATACCTTCCGCTGGAATTTCTCTCCGGACAGAGGTGAGGAAGGAAAAAAGCAGTGGGGGCCGGGACAGGAGGGGTATCTCAGGCAGGGCAATGGAAAGCTTCCAGAAGAGCGCACAGTGCCAGGACCATCCTGGCTGGCCTGCAGGCACCAAGTTAGCCTGCGTGCTGTTGCTGGTGTGGCTCCACGGCCCTTCCTCTAGGCTTTCAAGCCCTTGTACATATTCAGGTGTTTTACCTGGGAAGGGTGGGAAAAGTTCAACAGCAGCTGGCCTGGGGCTCAGCTCACGGTTACTCACAGATGTCTCGGCATGGCCCCAGCTTTGCAATGAGGACGCTCCTTGCTTAGGAGTGGGCTGCTGGCTGTATGGGAGATGATTCCCCACCTCTGACCAATTTCAGAATTGTTTACTGCTGGAGCAAGTGCCCTGATAGGGTTTTCCTCTGTCAAACTCGTGGGTTCAGGTTTTTTTTTTTCGTTTTTGGTTCAAGTTAGATTTTATTCCTCTTTTATGTATTTATAGATATAAGCATGGAAATAATTCATTCATATAAATACATCTGTGTGAAGGGAAGAAATTTCTTCTGTTTTCTTTTCAAATTTTATTTTTTAAAATTTGAAATTTAATATTATTTATTTTTTTATACAGCAGGTTACTATTAGTTATGTATTTTACGCATATACATGTATACAGGTCAATCCCAATCTCCCAAATCATCCCAACACCACCACCCCATGGCTTCCCACACTTGGTGTCCATACGTGTGTTCTCTACCTCTGTGTCTCTATTTCTTCCCTGCAAACCAGTTCATCTCTACCATTTCTCTAGGTTCCACATATATGCATTAATATACAATATTTGTTTTTCTCTTTCTGACTTACTTCATTCTGTATGACAGTCTCTAGATCCATCGACGTCGCTACAAATGACCCAGTTTCATTCCTTCTTATGGCTGAGTAATATTCCATTTTATATATGTACCACATCTTTATCCATTCGTCTGTCTGTGGGTATTTAGGTTACTTCCATTACCTGGCTATTGTAAATAGTGCTGAAATGAGCATTGTGGTGAATGTGCCTTTTTGATTTATGGTTTTCTCTGGATATATGCCCAGAAGTGGGATTGCTGGATCATATGGTAATTCTATTTCTAGCTTTTTTTAAGGAAACTCCATACTGTTCTCCATAGTGACTGTATCAATTTACATTTCCACCAATAGTGGAAGAGGGATCCTTTTGTCCACACCCTCCCCAGAATTCGTTGTTTGTAGATTTTCTGATGATGCCGATTCTAACAGGTGTGAGGTGATACCTCATTGTAGTTTTGATTTTCATTTCTCTAATAATTAGTGATGTTGAGCAGCTTTTCATGTGCATCTTGGCTATCTCTGTGTCTTCTTTGAAGAAACGTCTCTTTAGATCTTCTGCCCATTTTTGTATTGGGTTGTTTGTTTTTTAAATATTAAGCTGCATGAGCTCTTTATACATATTGGAGATTAAACCTTTGTCCATTGATTCGTTTGCAAATATTTTCGCCCATTCTGAGGGATGCTTTTTGCCATTCCCGTTTTTTTAACAAAAAAAGAAAGAAAGAAAAAGAAGCAGAACACTAATGTGTGTAAAATATGCCTTTTGAAACTGTCGTTTTGAAATATGGATATCCTTTGAAATTTTTGGTCGATATATGAACCCAGGATTTGTTTCCAGGGCAGGTGTCATTTGCAGGCCTGCAATGATTTTGAATATCAACTGACCATTAGCGCTGGGATTAAGCTGCTGTTTTGTGAAACGGCCACAAGATGGCAGCAGTTCTCTCTTACCAAATCTGGTTACTGGGGCAACAGAGCCTCAATGGAAGTCATGTTCTAGATTGGAATTTAGAATGGAATGTGCCAGGAGAAAGCCCCTCAAGTTTGTCTCACTACTTCTTGTTCGTGTTTTTAATTTATTTTTTTTTATTTTTTATAACAGCAAAGTTGATTACAATGTTTGGCTTGCTGTAGGTGTGGAAGATGTGGTTCTTTTACACATATACATATGTCTGTTCTTCCTGGGATCCTTTTCCCATGTACCTTATGACAGAATGTTGAGTAGTCTTCTCTTGGTATTCTGTAGGTCTTTGGTGATTATATATGTCACCTGTGTTTGTATATGTCTGTTAACCCCAATATCATAATAAAACCAATCCTCACACCTTTCCATTGGTGAACCATAAGTTTGTTGAATGAATCTGTGATTGCCCTTCTGCGTGGAAATATCTGCCCTGGTATCCATTTTTCGGTCACACCTATAAGAGATATGATATGATATGTGTCTTTCACTTTCAGACTTACTACAAGTCACGTGATTACCTCTAGACACACCTACGGTGCTGCAAATGGCATGGTGTCCTTTTATTCCTTGGCTTCTATTCTGCCTTAGTGAGGTCCATTTTCAACAATGTGATTCCCTGAGGGCTGAGGATTAGCTGACCTGGGTAGCCTGACCCTGCCAGCCGGCCCTCCCCAGGTGTGCCTGGGTTGAGTTCAATATAAACAGCGCTGCAGGCAGCAATAGCCCCTGAAGCTGTGCCTGACTCCATATTCTCTGCCCCGTCAGCAGTGTCGGGGCTGTGCTGGTGGGAGGGAGTGAGGGGCCATGGCTTTGTGGGTGGCCCGGTGTGAGTGGGTCTCTGCTGGACTTTCTGCAGGAGTTGCCAGGCTTCCACCTGTAAAGAAGAGGATGTGTCACCCATAGATTCCGCTGGAATTTCTCTCCGCAAATAGGTGAGGAAGGAAAAAAGCAGTGGGGGCCGGGAAAGGAGGGGTATCTCAGGCAGGGCAATGGAAAGCTTCCAGAAGAGCGCCCAGGGCCAGGACCATCCTGGCTGGCCTGCAGGCACCAAGTTGGCCTGCGTGCTGTCGCTGGTGTGGCTCCACAGCCCTTCCTCTAGGATTTCAAGCCCTTGTACATATTCAGGTGTTTTACCTGGGAAGGGTGGGAAAAGTTCAACAGCAGCTGGCCTGGGGCTCAGCTCATGGTTACTCACAGATGCCTCGGCATGGCCCCCCGCTTTGCAATGAGGACGCTCCTTGCGTAGGAGTGCGCTGCTGGCTCTATGGGAGATGATTCCCCACCTCTGACCAATTTCAGAATTGTTTACCGCTGGAGCAAGTGCCCTGATAGGGTTTTCCTCTGTCTAACTCGTGGGTTCAGGTTTTTTTTTTTTCTTTTTTGGTTCAAGTTAGATTTTATTCCTCTTTTATGTATTTATAGATATAAGCATGGAAATAATTCATTCATATAAATACATCTGTGTGAAGGGAAGAACTTTTTTCTGTTTTATTTTTAAATTTTATTTTTAAAAATTTTGAAATTTAATTTTATTTATTTTTTATACAGCAGGTTATTATTAGTTATGTATTTTATGCATATACATGTATACAGGTCAATCCCAGTCTCCCAACTCATCCCAACACCACCTCCCCATGGCTTCCCACACTTGGTGTCCATACGTGTGTTATCTACCTCTGTGTCTCTATTTCTTCCCTGCAAACCAGTTCATCTGTACCGTATTTCTAGGTTCCACATATATGCATTAATGTACAATATTTGTTTTTCTCTTTCTGACTTACTTCATTCTGTATGACAGTCTCTAGATCCATCGACGTCTCTACAAAGGACCCAATTTCATTCCTTCTTATGGCTGAGTAATATTCCATTTTATATATGTACCACATCTTTAATCATTCGTCTGTCTGTGTTGATTTAGGTTGCTTCCATTACCTGGCTATTGTAAATAGTGCTGAAATGAGAATTGTGGTGAATGTGCCTTTTTGATTTATGGTTTTCTCTGGGTATATGCCCAGAAGTGGGATTGCTGGATCATATGGTCATTCTATTTCTAGCTCTTTTTAAGGAAACTCCATACTGTTCTCCATAGTGACTGTATCAATTTACATTTCCACCAATAGTGGAAGAGGGATCCTTTTGTCCACACCCTCCCCAGAATTCGTTGTTTGTAGATTTTCTGATGATGCCGATTCTAACAGGTGTGATGTGATACCTCATTGTAGTTTTGATTTTCATTTCTCTAATAATTAGTGATGTTGAGCAGCTTTTCATGTGCGTCTTGGCCATCTCTGTGTCTTCTTTGAAGAAACGTCTCTTTAGATCTTCTGCCCATTTTTGTATTGGGTTGTTTGTTTTTTTAATATTAAGCTGCATGAGCTCTTTATATATATTGGAGATTAAACCTTTGTCCATTGATTCGTTTGCAAATATTTTCGCCCATTCTGAGGGATGCTTTTTGCCATTCCCGTTTTTTTAACAAAGAAAGAAAGAAAGAAAAAGAAGCAGAACACTAATGTGTGTAAAATATGCCTTTTGAAACTGTCGTTTTGAAATATGGACGTCCTTTGAAATTTTTGGTCGATATATGAACCCAGGATTTGTTTTCAGGGCAGGTGTCATTTACAGGCCTGCAATGATTCTGAATATCAACTGACCATTAGCACGGGGATTAAGCTGCTGTTTTGTGAAACGGCCACATGGTGGCAGCAGTTCTCCCTTACCAAATCTGGTTACTGGGGCAACAGAGCCTCAATGGAAGTCGTGTTCTAGATTGGAATTTAGAAAGGAATGTGCCAGGAGAAAGCCCCTCAAGTTTGTCTCACTACTTCTTGTTTGTGTTTTTAAATTAATTTTTTATTTTTTATTACAGCAAATTTGATTACAATGTTTGGCTTGTTGTAGGTGTGGAAGATGTGGTTCTTTTACACATATACATATGTCTGTTCTTCCTGGGATCCTTTTCCCATGTACCTTATGACAGAATGTTGAGTAGTCTTCTCTTGGTATTCTGTAGGTCTTTGGTGATTATATATGTCACCTGTGTTTGTATATGTCTGTTAACCCCAATATCATAATGAAACCAATCCTCACACCTTTCCATTGGTGAACCATAAGTTTGTTGAATGAATCTGTGATTGCCCTTCTGCGTGGAAATATCTTCCCTGGTATCCATTTTTCTGTCACACCTATAAGAGATATGATATGATATGTGTCTTTCACTTTCTGACTTACTACAAGTCACATGATTACCTCTAGACACACCTACGGTGCTGCAAATGGCATTGTGTCCTTTTACTCCTTGGCTTCTATTCTGCCTTAGTGAGGTCCATTTTCAACAATGTGATTCCCTGAGGGCTGAGGATTAGCTGACCTGGGTAGCCTGACCCTGCCGGCCGGCCCTCCCCAGGTGTGCCTGGGTTGAGGTCAGTATAAACAGCGCTGCAGGCAGCAATAGCCCCTGAAGCTGTGCCTGACTCCATATTCTCTGCCCCGTCAGCAGTGTCGGGGCTGTGCTGGTGGGAGGGAGTGAGGGGCCACGGCTTTGTGGGTGTCCCGGTGTGAGTGGGTCTCTGCTGGACTTTCTGCAGGAGTTGCCAGGCTGCCACCTGTAAAATAGAGGATATGTCACCCATACCTTCCGCTGGAATTTCTCTCCGGAAATAGGTGAGGAAGGAAAAAAGCAGTGGGGACCGGGAAAGGAGTGGTATCTCAGGCAGGGCAATGGAAAGCTTCCAGAAGAACGCCCAGGGCCAGGACCATCCTGGTTGGCCTGCAGGAACCAAGTTGGCCTGCGTGCTGACACTTGTGTGTCTTCACGGCCCTTCCTCTAGGCTTTCAAGCCCTTGTACATATTCAGGTGTTTTACCTGGGAAGGGTGGGAAAAGTTCAACAGCAGCTGGCCTGGGGCTCAGCTCACGGTTACTCACAGATGCCTCGGCGTGGCCCCCAGCTTTGCAATGAGGACGCTCCTTGCATAGGAGTGGGCTGCTGGCTCTATGGGAGATGATTCCCCACCTCTGACCAATTTCAGAAGTGTTTACTGCTGGAGCAAGAGCCCTGATAGGGTTTTCCTCTGTCTAACTGGTTGGTTCAGTTTTTTTTTTCGTTTTTGGTTCAAGTTAGATTTTATTCCTCTTTTATGTATTTATAGATATAGGCATGGAAATAATTCATACATATAAATACATCTGTGTGAATGGGAAGAACTTTTTTCTGTTTTATTTTAAAATTTTATTTTTCAAAATTTTGAAATTTAATTTTACTTATTTTTTTATATAGCAGGTTATTATTAGTTATGTATTTCATGCATATACATGTATACAGGTCAATCCCAATCTCCCAACTCATCCCACCCGCACAATCCCATGGCTTCCCACACTTGGTGTCCATACGTGTGTTCTCTACCTCTGTGTCTCTATTACATCCCTGCAAACCAGTTCATCTGTACCATTTTTCTAGGTTCCATATATATGCATTAATATACAATATTTGTTTTTCTCTTTCTGACTTACTTCATTCTGTATGACAGTCTCTAGATCCATCGACGTCTCTACAAATGACCCAGTTTCATTCCTTCTTATGGCTGAGTAACATTCCATTTTATATATGTACCACATCTTTATCCATTCGTCTGTCTGTGGGTATTTAGGTTGCTTCCATTACCTGGCTATTGTAAATAGTGCTGAAATGAGCATTGTGGTGAATGTGCCTTTTTGATTTATGGTTTTCTCTGGGTGTATGCCCAGAAGTGGGATTGCTGGATCATATGGTAATTCTATTTCTAGTTTTTAAGGAAACTCCATACTGTTCTCCATCGTGACTGTATCAATTTACATTTCCACCACTAGTGGAAGAGGGATCCTGTTGTCCACACCCTCCCCAGAATTCGTTGTTTGTAGATTTTCAGATGATGCCGATTCTAACAGGTGTGAGGTGATACCTCATTGTAGTTTTGATTTGCATTTCTCTAATAATTAGTGATGTTGAGCAGTTTTCATGTGCGTGTTGGCCATCTCTGTGTCTTCTTTGAAGAAACGTCTCTTTAGATCTTCTGCCCATTTTTCTATTGGGATTTTTGCTTTTTTTTAATATTAAGCTGCATGAGCTCTTTATATATATTGGAGATTAAACCTTTGTCCATTGATTCGTTTGCAAATATTTTCGCCCATTCTGAGGGAAGCATTTTTCCATTCCCGTTTTTTTATCAAAAAAGAAAGAAAGAAAAAGAAGCAGAACACTAATGTGTGTAAAATATGCCTTGTGAAACTGTCGTTTTGAAATATGGACGTCCTTTGAATTTTTAGGTCGATATATGAACCCAGGATTTGTTTTCAGGGCAGGTGTCATTTAGAGGCCTGCAATGATTTTGAATATGAACTGACCATTAGCGCTGGGATTAAAGCTGCTGTTGTGTGAAACGGCCACAAGGTGGCAGCAGTTCTCCCTTACCAAATCTGGTTACTGGGGAAACAGAGCCTCAATGGAAGTCGTGTTCTAGATTGGAATTTAGAATGGAATGTGCCAGGAGAAAGCCCCTCAAGTTTGTCTCACTACTTCTTGGTCGTGTTTTTAATTTAATTTTTTATTTTTTATTACAGCAAATTTGATTACAATGTTTGGCATGTTGTAGGTGTGGAAAATGTGGTTCTTTTACACATATACATATGTCTGTTCTTCCTGGGATCCTATTCCCATGTACCTTATGACAGAATGTTGAGTAGTCTTCTCTTGTTATTCTGTAGGTCTTTGGTGATTATATATGTCACCTGTGTTTGTTTATGTCTGTTAACCCCAATATCATAATGAAACCAATCCACACACCTTTCCATTGGTGAACCATAAGTTTGTTGAATGTATCTGTGATTGCCCTTCTCCGTGGAAATATCTGCCCTGGTATCTATTTTTCGGTCACACCTATAAGACATATGATATGATATGTGTCTTTCACTTTCGGACATACTACAAGTCACGTGATTACCTCTAGACACACCTACGGTGCTGCAAATGGCATTGTGTCCTTTTATTCCTTGGCTTCTATTCTGCCTTAGCGAGGTCCATTTTCAACAATGTGATTCCCTGAGGGCTGAGGATTAGCTGACCTGGGTAACCTGACCCTGCCGGCCGGCCCTCCCCAGGTGTGCCTGGGTTGAGGTC
This sequence comes from Hyperoodon ampullatus, assembly GCF_949752795.1. Lineage (NCBI taxonomy): Eukaryota > Metazoa > Chordata > Mammalia > Artiodactyla > Ziphiidae > Hyperoodon > Hyperoodon ampullatus. The sequence continues at coordinate 40,908 of NW_027641007.1, forward strand.
AATATAAACAGCGCTGCAGGCAGCAATAGCCCCTGAAGCTGTGCCTGACTCCATATTCTCTGCCCCGTCAGCAGTGTCGGGGCTTTGCTCGTGGGAGGGAGTGAGGGGCCACGGCTTTGTGGGTGGCCCGGTGTGAGTGGGTCTCTGCTGGACTTTCTGCAGGAGTTGCCAGGCTGCCACCTGTAAAGAAGAGGATGTGTCACCCATACCTTCCGCTGGAATTTCTCTCCGGACAGAGGTGAGGAAGGAAAAAAGCAGTGGGGGCCGGGACAGGATGGGTATCTCAGGCAGGGCAATGGAAAGCTTCCAGAATAGCGCCCAAGGCCAGGACCATGCTGGCTGGCCTGCAGGCACCAAGTTGGCCTGCGTGCTGTCGCTGGTGTGGCTCCACGCCCCTTCCTCTAGGCTTTCAACACCTTGTACATATTCAGGTGTTTTACCTGGGAAGGGTGGGAAAAGTTCAGCAGCAGCTGGCCTGGGGCTCAGCTCACGGTTACTCACAGATGTCTCGGTATTGCCCCCAGCTTTGCAATGAGGACGCTCCCTGCGTAGGAGTGGGCTGCTGGCTGTATGGGAGATGATTCCCCACATCTGACCAATTTCAGTATTGTTTACCGCTGGAGCAAGTGCCCTGATAGGGTTTTCCTCTGTCTAACTCGTGGGTTCAGGTTTTTTTTTTTCTTTTTTGGTTCAAGTTAGATTTTATTCCTCTTCTATGTATTTATAGATATAAGCATGGAAATAATTCATTCATATAAATACATCTGTGTGAAGGGAAGAACTTTTTTCTGTTTTATTTTTAAATTTTATTTTTTAAAATTTTGAAATTTAATTTTATTTATTTTTTTATACAGCAGGTTATTATTAGTTATGTATTTTCTGCATATACATGTATGCAGGCCAATCCCAATCTCCCAACTCATCCCACCACCACCTCCCCATGGCTTCCCACACTTGGTGTCCATACCTGTGTTCTCTACCTCTGTGTCTCTATTTCTTCCCTGCAAACCAGTTCATCTGTACGATTTTTTTGCGTTCCACATATGTGCATTAATATACAATATTTGTTTTTCTCATTCTGACTTACTTCATTCTGTATGACAGTCTCTAGATCCATCGACGTCTCTACAAATGACCCAGTTTCATTCCTTCTTATGGCTGAGTAATATTCCATTTTATATATGTACCACATCTTTATCCATTCGTCTGTCTGTGGGTATTTAGGTTGCTTCCATTACCTGGCTATCGTAAATAGTGCTGAAATGAGCCTTGTGGTGAATGTGCCTTTTGGATTTATGGTTTTCTCTGGGTATATGGCCAGAATTGGGATTGCTGGATCATATGGTAATTCTATTTCTAGTTTTTTTAAGGAAAGTCCATACTCTTCTCCATCATGACTGTATCAATTTACATTTCCACCACTAGTGGAAGAGGGATCCTTTTGTCCACACCTTCCCCAGAATTTGTTGTTTGTAGATTTTCTGATGATGCTGATTCCAACAGGTGTGAGGCGATACCTCATTGTAGTTTTGATTTTCATTTGTCTAATAATTAGTGATGTTGAGCAGCTTTTCATGTGCGTGTTGGCCATCTCTGTGTCTTCTTTGAAGAAACGTCTCTTTAGGTCTTCTGCCCATTTTTGTATTGGGTTGTTTGTTTTTTGAATATTAAGCTGCATGAGCTCTTTATATATATTGGAGATTAAACATTTGTCCATTGATTCGTTTCCAAATATTTTCGCCCATTCTGAGGGATGCTTTTTGCCATTCCCGTTTTTTTAACAAAAAAAGAAAGAAAGAAAAAGAAGCAGAACACTAATGTGAGTAAAATATGCCTTTTGAAACTGTCCTTTTGAAATATGGACGTCCTTTGAAATTTTTGGTCTATATATGAACCCAGGATTTGTTTTAGGGGCAGGTGTCATTTACAGGCCTGCAATGATTTTGAATATCAACTGACCATTAGCGCTGGGATTAAAGCTGCTGTTGTGTGAAACGGCAACAAGGTGGCAGCAGTTCTCCCTTACCAAATCTGGTTACTGGGGCAACAGAGCCTCAATGGAAGTCATGTTCTAGATTGGAATTTAGAATGGAATGTGCCAGGAGAAAGCCCCTCAAGTTTGTCTCACTACTTCTTGTTCGTGTTTTTAATTTAATTTTTTTATTTTTTATTACAGCAAATTTGATTACAATGTTTGGCTTGTTTTAGGTGTGGAAGATGTGGTTGTTTTACACATATACATATAGCTATTCTTCCTGGGATCCTTTTCCCATGTACCTTATGACAGAATGTTGAGTAGTCTTCTCTTGGTATTCTGTAGGTCTTTGGTGATTATATATGTCACCTGTGTTTTTATATGTCTGTTAACCCCATTATCATAATGAAACCAATCCTCACACCTTTCCATTGGTGAACCATAAGTTTGTTGAATGAATCTGTGATTGCCCTTCTGCGTGGAAATATCTGCCCTGGTATCCATTTTTTGGTCACACCTATAAGAGATATGATATGATAAGTGTCTTTCACTTTCTGACTTACTAAAAGTCATGTGATTAACTCTAGACACACCTACGGTGCTGCAAATGGCATTGTGTCCTTTTATTCCTTGGCTTCTATTCTGCCTTAGCGAGGTCCATTTTCAACAATGTGATTCCCTGAGGGCTGAGGATTAGCTGACCTGTGTAGCCTGACCCTGCCGGCCGGCCCTCCCCAGGTGTGCCTGTGTTGAGGTCAATATAAACAGCACTGCAGGCAGCAATAGCCCCTGAAGCTGTGCCTGACGCCATATTCTCGGCCCAGTCAGCAGTGTCGGGGCTGTGCGGGTGGGAGGGAGTGAGGGGCCACGGCTTTGTGGGTGGCCCGGTGTGAGTGGGTCTCTGCTGGACTTTCTGCAGGAGTTGCCAGGCTGCCACCTGTAAAGAAGAGGATGTGTCACCCATACCTTCCGCTGGAATTTCTCTCCGGACAGAGGTGAGGAAGGAAAAAAGCAGTGGGGGCCGGGACAGGAGGGGTATCTCAGGCAGGGCAATGGAAAGCTTCCAGAACACCGCCCAGGGCCAGGACCTTCCTGGCTGGCCTGCAGGCACCAAGTTGGCCTGCGTGCTGTTGCTGGTGTGGCTCCACGGCCCTTCCACTAGGCTTTCAAGTCCTTGTACATATTCAGGTGTTTTACCTGGGAAGGGTGGGAAAATTTCAACAGCAGCTGGCCTGGGGCTCAGCTCACGGTTACTCACAGATGCCTCGGCATGGCCCCCAGCTTTGCAATGAGGACGCTTCTTGCGTAGGAGTGGGCTGCTGGCTCTATGGGAGATGATTCCCCACCTCTGACCAATTTCAGAATTGCTTACCGCAGGAGCAAGTGCCCTGATAGGGTTTTCCTCTGTCTAACTGGTGGGTTTAGGTTTTTTTTTTCTTTTTTGGTTCAAGTTAGATTTTATTCCTCTTCTATGTATTTATAGATATAAGCATGGAAATAATTCATTCATATAAATACATCTGTGTGAAGGGAAGAACTTTCTTCTGTTTTATTTTTAAATTTTATTTTTTAAAATTTTGAAATTTAATTTAATTTATTTTTTTATACAGCAGGTTATTATTAGTTATGTATTTTACGCATATACATGTATAAAGGTCAATCCCAATATCCCAACTCATCCCACCACCACCACCCCATGGCTTCCCACACTTGGTGTCCATACGTGTGTTCTCTACCTCTGTGTCTGTATTTCTTCCCTGCAAACCAGTTCATCTGTACCATTTTTCTAGGTTCCACATGTATGCATTATTATACAATATTTGTTTTTCTCTTTCTGACTTACTTCATTCTGTATGACAGTCTCTAGATCCATCGACGTCTCTACAAATGACGCAGTTTCATTCCTTCTTATGGCTGAGTAATATTCCATTATATATATGTACCACATCTTTATCCATTCGTCTGTCTGAGGGTATTTAGTTTGCTTCCATTACCTGGCTATTGTAAATAGTGCTGAAATGAGCATTGTAGTGAATGTGCCATTTTGATTTATGGTTTTCTCTGGGTATATGCCCAGAAGTGGGATTGCTGGATCATATGGTTATTCTATTTCTAGTTTTTTTAAGGAAACTCCATACTGTTCTCCATCGTGACTGTATCAATTTACATTTCCACCACTAGTGGAAGAGGGATCCTGTTGTCCACACCCTCCCCAGAATTCGTTGTTTGTAGATTTTCTGATGATGCCGATTCTAACAGGTGTGAGGTGATACCTCATTGTAGTTTTGATTTGCATTTCTCTAATAATTAGTGATGTTCAGCAGCTTTTCATGTGCGTCTTGGCCATCTCTGTGTCTTCTTTGAAGAAACGTCTCTTTAGATCTTCTGCCCATTTTTGTATTGGGTTGTTTGCTTTTTTTTTAATATTAAGCTGCATTAGCTCTTTATATATATTGGAAATTAAACCTTTGTCCATTGATTCGTTTGCAAATATTTTCGACCATTCTGAGGGATGCTTTTTGCCATTCCCGTTTTTTTAACCAAAAAGGAAAGAAAGAAAAAGAAGCAGAACACTAATGTGTGTAAAATATGCCTTTTGAAACTGTCGTTTTGAAATATGGACGTCCTTTGAATTTTTTGGTCGATATATGACCCCAGGATTTGGTTTAGGGCAGGTGTCATTTACAAGCCTGCAATGATTTTGAATATCAACTGACCATTAGCGCTGGGATTAAAGCTGCTGTTTTGTGAAACGGCCACATGGTGGCAGCAGTTCTCCCTTACCAAATCTGGTTACTGGTGCAACAGAGCCTCAATGGAAGTCGTGTTCTAGATTGGAATTTAGAATGGAATGTGCCAGGAGAAAGCCCCTCAAGTTTGTCTCACTACTTCTTGTTCGTGTTTTTAATTAAATTTTTTATTTTTTATTACAGCAAATTTGATTACAATGTTTGGCTTGTTGTAGGTGTGGAAGATGTGGTTCTTTTACACATATAAATATGTCCGTTCTTCCTGGGATCCTTTTCCCATGTACCTTATGACAGAATGTTGAGTAGTCTTCTCTTGGTATTCTGTAGGTCTTTGGTAATTATATATGTCACCTGTGTTTGTATATGTCTGTTAACCCCAATATCATAATGAAACCAATCCTCACACCTTTCCATTGGTGAACCATAATTTTGTTGAATGAATCTGTGATTGCCCTTCTCCGTGGAAATATCTGCCCTGGTATCCATTTTTCGGTCACACCTATAAGAGATATGATATGATATGTGTCTTTCACTTTCTGACTTACTACAAGTCACGTGATTACCTCTAGACACACCTACGGTGCTGCAAATGGCATTGTGTCCTTTTATTCCTTGGCTTCTATTCTGCCTTAGCGAGGTCCATTTTCAACAATGTGATTCCCTGAGGGCTGAGGATTAGCTGACCTGGGTAGCCTGACCCTGCCGGCCGGCCCTCCGCAGGTGTGCCTGGGTTGAGGTCAATATAAACAGCGCTGCAGGCAGCAATAGCCCCTGAAGCTGTGCCTGACTCCATATTCTCTGTCCCGTCAGCAGTCTCGGGGCTGTGCGGGTGGGAGGGAGTGAGGGGCCACGGCTTTGTGGGTGGCCCGGTGTGAGTGGGTCTCTGCTGGACTTTCTGCAGGAGTTGCCAGGCTGCCACCTGTAAAGAAGAGGATGTGTCACCCATACCTTCCGCTGGAATTTCTCTCCGGACAGAGGTGAGGAAGGAAAAAAGCAGTGGGGGCCGGGACAGGATGGGTATCTCAGGCAGGGCTATGGAAAGCTTCCAGAAGAGTGCCCAGGGCCAGAACCATCCTGGCTGGCCTGCAGGCACCAAGTTGGCCTGCGTGCTGTCGCTGGTGTGGCTCCACGCCCCTTCCTCTAGGCTTTCAACACCTTGTACATATTCAGGTGTTTTACCTGGGAAGGGTGGGAAAAGTTCAGCAGCAGCTGGCCTGGGGCTCAGCTCACGGTTACTCACAGATGTCTCGGTATTGCCCCCAGCTTTGCAATGAGGACGCTCCCTGCGTAGGAGTGGGCTGCTGGCTGTATGGGAGATGATTCCCCACCTCTGACCAATTTCAGTATTGTTTACCGCTGGAGCAAGTGCCCTGATAGGGTTTTCCTCTGTCTAACTCGTGGGTTCAAGTTTTTTTTTTCTTTTTTGGTTCAAGTTAGATTTCATTCCTCTTTTATGTATTTATAGATATAAGCATGGAAATAATTCATTCATATAAATACATCTGTGTGAAGGGAAGAACTTTTTTCTGTTTTATTTTTAAATTTTTTTTCTTAAAATTTTGAAATTTAATTTTATTTATTTTTTTATACATCAGGTTATTATTAGTTATGTATTTTATGCATATACATGTATACAGGTCAATCCCAATCTCCCAACTCATCCCACCACCACCTCCCCATGGCTTCCCACACTTGGTGTCCATACGTGTGTTCTCTACCTCTGTGTCTCTATTTCTTCCCTGCAAACCATTTCATCTGTACCATTTTTCTAGGTTCCACATATATGCATTAATATACAATATTTGTTTTTCTCTTTCTGACTTACTTCATTCTGTATGACAGTCTCTAGATCCATCGACGTCTCTACAAATGACCCAGTTTCATTCCTTCTAATGGCTGTGTAATATTCCATTTTATATATGTACCACATCTTTATCCATTCGTCTGTCTGTGGGTATTTAGGTTGCTTCCATTACCTGGCTATCGTAAATAGTGCTGAAATTAGCATTGTGGTGAATGTGCCTTTTTGATTTATGGTTTTCTCTGGGTATATGCCCAGAAGTGGGATTGCTGGATCATATGGTAATTCTATTTCTAGTTTTTTTAAGGAAACTCCATACTGTTCTCCATTGTGACTGTATCAATTTACATCTTCACCACTAGTGGAAGAGGGATCCTTTTGTCCACACCCTCCCCAGAATTCGTTGTTTGTAGATTTTCTGATGATGCCGATTCTAACAGGTGTGAGGTGATACCTCATTGTAGTTTTGATTTGCATTTCTCTAATAATTAGTGATGTTGAGCAGCTTTTCATATGCGTCTTGGCCATCTCTGTGTCTTCTTTGAAGAAACGTCTCTTTATATCTGCTGCCCATTTTTGTTTTGGGTTGTTTGTTTATTTAATATTAAGCTGCATGAGCTCTTTATATATATTGGAGATTAAACCTTTGTCCATTGATTCGTTTGCAAATATTTTCGCCTATTCTCAGGGATGATTTTTTGCCATTCCCGTTCTTTTAACAAAAAAAGAAAGAAAGAAAAAGAAGCAGAACACTAATGTGTGTAAAATATGCCTTTTGAAACTGTCGTTTTGAAATATGGACGTCCTTTGAATTTTTTGGTCGATATATGACCCCAGGAATTGTGTTCAGGGCAGGTGTCATTTACAGGCCTGCAATGATGTTGAATATCAACTGACCATTAGCGCTGGGATTAAAGCTGCTGTTGTGTGAAACAGCCACAAGGTGGCAGCAGTTCTCCCTTACCAAATCTGGTTACTGGGGCAACAGAGCCTCAATGGAAGTCGTGTTCTAGATTGGAATTTAGAATGGAATGTGCCAGGAGAAAGCCCCTCAAGTTTGTCTCACTACTTCTTGTTCGTGTTTTTAATTTAATTTTTTATTTTTTATTACAGCAAATTTGATTACAATGTTTGGCTTGTTGTAGGTGTGGAAGATGTGGTTCTTTTACACATATACATATGTCTGTTCTTCCTGGGATCCTTTTCCCATGTACTTTATGACAGAATGTTGAGTAGTCTTCTCTTGGTATTCTGTAGGTCTTTGGTGATTATATATGTCACCTGTGTTTGTATATGTCTGTTAACCCCAATATCATAATGAAACCAATCCTCACAACTTTCCATTGGTGAACCATAAGTTTGTTGAATGAATCTGTGATTGCCCTTCTCCGTGGAAATATCTGCCCTGGTATCCATTTTGCGGTCACACCTATAAGAGATATGATATGATATGTGTCTTTCACTTTCTGACTTACTACAAGTCACGTGATTACCTCTAGACACACCTACGGTGCTGCAAATGGCATTGTGTCCTTTTATTCCTTGGCTTCTATTCTGCCTTAGCAAGGTCCATTTTCAACAATGTGATTCCCTGAGGGCTGAGGATTAGCTGACCTGGGTAACCTGACCCTGCCGGCCGGCCCTCCGCAGGTGTGCCTGGGTTGAGGTCAATATAAACAGCGCTGCACGCAGGAATAGCCCCTGAAGCTGTGCCTGACTCCATATTCTCTGTCCCGTCAGCAGTCTCGGGGCTGTGCTGGTGGGAGGGCGTGAGGGGCCACGGCTTTGTGGGTTGCCCGGTGTGAGTGGGTCTCTGCTGGACTTTCTGCAGGAGTTGCCAGGCTGCCACCTGTAAAGAAGAGGATGTGTCACCCATACCTTCCGCTGGAATTTCTCTCCGGACAGAGGTGAGGAAGGAAAAAAGCAGTGGGGGCCGGGACAGGAGGGGTATCTCAGGCAGGGCAATGGAAAGCTTCCAGAAGAGCGCCCAGGGCCAGGACCTTCCTGGCTGGCCTGCAGGCACCAAGTTGGCCTGCGTGCTGTCGCTGGTGTGACTCCACGGCCCTTCCTCTAGGCTTTCAAGCCCTTGTACATATTCAGGTGTTTTACCTGGGAAGGGTGGGAAAAGTTCAACAGCAGCTGGCCTGGGGCTCAGCTCACGGTTACGCACAGATGCCTTGGCATGTCCCCCAGCTTTGCAATGAGGACGATCCTTCCGTAGGATTGGGCTGCTGGCTCTATGGGAGATGATTCCCCACATCTGACCAATTTCAGAATTGTTTACCGCTGGAGCAAGTGCCCTGATAGGCTTTTCCTCTGTCTAACTGGTGGGTTCAGGTTTTTTTTGTTGTTGTTGTTCAAGTTAGGTTTTATTCCTCTTTTATGTATTTATAGATATAAGCATGGAAATAATTCATTCATATAAATACATCTGTGTGAAGGGAAGAACTTTTTTCTGTTTTATTTTTAAATTTTATTTTTTAAAATTTTGAAATTTAATTTTATTTATTTTTTTATACAGCATGTTATTATTAGTTATGTATTTTCTGCATATACATGTATGCAGGCCAATCCCAATCTCCCAACTCATCCCACCACCACCTCCCCATGGCTTCCCACACTTGGTGTCCATACGTGTGTTCTCTACCTCTGTGTCTCTATTTCTTCCCTGCAAACCAGTTCATCTGTACCATTTTTTTGCGTTCCACATATGTGCATTAATATACAATATTTGTTTTTCTCATTCTGACTTACTTCATTCTGTATGACAGTCTCTAGATCCATCGACGTCTCTACAAATGACCCAGTTTCATTCCTTCTTATGGCTGAGTAATATTCCATTTTATATATGTACCACATCTTTATCCATTCGTCTGTCTGTGGGTATTTAGGTTGCTTCCATTACCTGGCTATCGTAAATAGTGCTGAAATGAGCATTGTGGTGAATGTGCCTTTTGGATTTATGGTTTTCTCTGGGTATATGGCCAGAATTGGGATTGCTGGATCATATGGTAATTCTATTTCTAGTTTTTTTAAGGAAAGTCCATACTCTTCTCCATCATGACTGTATCAATTTACATTTCCACCACTAGTGGAAGAGGGATCCTTTTGTCCACACCTTCCCCAGAATTTGTTGTTTGTAGATTTTCTGATGATGCTGATTCCAACAGGTGTGAGGCGATACCTCATTGTAGTTTTGATTTTCATTTGTCTAATAATTAGTGATGTTGAGCAGCTTTTCATGTGGGTCTTGGCCATCTCTGTGTCTTCTTTGAAGAAACATCTCTTTAGATCTTCTGCCCATTTTTGTATTGGGTTGTTTGTTTTTTTAATATTAAGCTGCATGAGCTCTTTATATATATTGGAGATTAAACATTTGTCCATTGATTCGTTTCCAAATATTTTCGCCCATTCTGAGGGATGCTTTTTGCCATTCCCGTTTTTTTAACAAAAAAAAAAAGAAAGAAAAAGAAGCAGAACACTAATGTGAGTAAAATATGCCTTTTGAAACTGTCCTTTTGAAATATGGACGTCCTTTGAAATTTTTGGTCTATATATGAACCCAGGATTTGTTTTAGGGGCAGGTGTCATTTACAGGCCTGCAATGATTTTGAATATCAACTGACCATTAGCGCTGGGATTAAAGCTGCTGTTGTGTGAAACGGCAACAAGGTGGCAGCAGTTCTCCCTTACCAAATCTGGTTACTGGGGCAACAGAGCCTCAATGGAAGTCGTGTTCTAGATTGGAATTTAGAATGGAATGTGCCAGGAGAAAGCCCCTCAAGTTTGTCTCACTACTTCTTGTTCGTGTTTTTAATTTAATTTTTTTATTTTTTATTACAGCAAATTTGATTACAATGTTTGGCTTGTTTTAGGTGTGGAAGATGTGGTTGTTTTACACATATACATATGGCTGTTCTTCCTGGGATCCTTTTCCCATGTACCTTATGACAGAATGTTGAGTAGTCTTCTCTTGGTATTCTGTAGGTCTTTGGTGATTATATATGTCACCTGTGTTTTTATATGTCTGTTAACCCCATTATCATAATGAAACCAATCCTCACAACTTTCCATTGGTGAACCATAAGTTTGTTGAATGAATCTGTGATTGCCCTTCTGCGTGGAAATATCTGCCCTGGTATCCATTTTTTGGTCACACCTATAAGAGATATGATATGATAAGTGTCTTTCACTTTCTGACTTACTAAAAGTCATGTGATTAACTCTAGACACACCTAAGGTGCTGCAAATGGCATTGTGTCCTTTTATTCCTTGGCTTCTATTCTGCCTTAGCGAGGTCCATTTTCAACAATGTGATTCCCTGAGGGCTGAGGATTAGCTGACCTGTGTAGCCTGACCCTGCCGGCCGGCCCTCCCCAGGTGTGCCTGTGTTGAGGTCAATATAAACAGCACTGCAGGCAGCAATAGCCCCTGAAGCTGTGCCTGACGCCATATTCTCGGCCCAGTCAGCAGTGTCGGGGCTGTGCGGGTGGGAGGGAGTGAGGGGCCATGGCTTTGTGGGTGGCCCGGTGTGAGTGGGTCTCTGCTGGACTTTCTGCAGGAGTTGCCAGGCTGCCACCTGTAAAGAAGAGGATGTGTCACCCATACCTTCCGCTGGAATTTCTCTCCGGACAGAGGTGAGGAAGGAAAAAAGCAGTGGGGGCCGGGACAGGAGGGGTATCTCAGGCAGGGCAATGGAAAGCTTCCAGAACACCGCCCAGGGCCAGGACCTTCCTGGCTGGCCTGCAGGCACCAAGTTGGCCTGCGTGCTGTTGCTGGTGTGGCTCCACGGCCCTTCCACTAGGCTTTCAAGTCCTTGTACATATTCAGGTGTTTTACCTGGGAAGGGTGGGAAAAGTTCAACAGCAGCTGGCCTGGGGCTCAGCTCACGGTTACTCACAGATGCCTCGGCATGGCCCCCAGCTTTGCAATGAGGACGCTTCTTGCGTAGGAGTGGGCTGCTGGCTCTATGGGAGATGATTCCCCACCTCTGACCAATTTCAGAATTGCTTACCGCAGGAGCAAGTGCCCTGATAGGGTTTTCCTCTGTCTAACTGGTGGGTTTAGGTTTTTTTTTTCTTTTTTGGTTCAAGTTAGATTTTATTCCTCTTTTATGTATTTATAGATATAAGCATGGAAATAATTCATTCATATAAATACATCTGTGTGAAGGGAAGAACTTTTTTCTGTTTTATTTTTAAATTTTATTTTTTAAAATTTTGAAATTTAATTTAATTTATTTTTTTATACAGCAGGTTATTTTTAGTTATGTATTTTACGCATATACATGTATAAAGGTCAATCCCAATATCCCAACTCATCCCACCACCACCACCCCATGGCTTCCCACACTTGGTGTCCATACGTGTGTTCTCTACCTCTGTGTCTGTATTTCTTCCCTGCAAACCAGTTCATCTGTACCATTTTTCTAGGTTCCACATGTATGCATTATTATACAATATTTGTTTTTCTCTTTCTGACTTACTTCATTCTGTATGACAGTCTCTAGATCCATCGACGTCTCTACAAATGACGCAGTTTCATTCCTTTTTATGGCTGAGTAATATTCCATTATATATATGTACCACATCTTTATCCATTCGTCTGTCTGAGGGTATTTAGTTTGCTTCCATTACCTGGCTATTGTAAATAGTGCTGAAATGAGCATTGTAGTGAATGTGCCATTTTGATTTATGGTTTTCTCTGGGTATATGCCCAGAAGTGGGATTGCTGGATCATATGGTAATTCTATTTCTAGTTTTTTTAAGGAAACTCCATACTGTTCTCCATCGTGACTGTATCAATTTACATTTCCACCACTAGTGGAAGAGGGATCCTGTTGTCCACACCCTCCCCAGAATTCGTTGTTTGTAGATTTTCTGATGATGCCGATTCTAACAGGTGTGAGGTGATACCTCATTGTAGTTTTGATTTGCATTTCTCTAATAATTAGTGATGTTGAGCAGCTTTTCATGTGCGTCTTGGCCATCTCTGTGTCTTCTTTGAAGAAACGTCTCTTTAGATCTTCTGCCCATTTTTGTATTGGGTTGTTTGCTTTTTTTTAATATTAAGCTGCATTAGCTCTTTATATATATTGGAGATTAAACCTTTGTCCATTGATTCGTTTGCAAATATTTTCGACCATTCTGAGGGATGCTTTTTGCCATTCCCGTTTTTTTAACCAAAAAGGAAAGAAAGAAAAAGAAGCAAAACACTAATGTGTGTAAAATATGCCTTTTGAAACTGTCGTTTTGAAATATGGACGTCCTTTGAATTTTTTGGTCGATATATGACCCCAGGATTTGGTTTAGGGCAGGTGTCATTTACAAGCCTGCAATGATTTTGAATATCAACTGACCATTAGCGCTGGGATTAAAGCTGCTGTTTTGTGAAACGGCCACATGGTGGCAGCAGTTCTCCCTTACCAAATCTGGTTACTGGTGCAACAGAGCCTCAATGGAAGTCGTGTTCTAGATTGGAATTTAGAATGGAATGTGCCAGGAGAAAGCCCTCAAGTTTGTCTCACTACTTCTTGTTCGTGTTTTTAATTTAATTTTTTATTTTTTATTACAGCAAATTTGATTACAATGTTTGGCTTGTTGTAGGTGTGGAAGATGTGGTTCTTTTACACATATAAATATGTCCGTTCTTCCTGGGATCCTTTTCCCATGTACCTTATGACAGAATGTTGAGTAGTCTTCTCTTGGTATTCTGTAGGTCTTTGGTAATTATATATGTCACCTGTGTTTGTATATGTCTGTTAACCCCAATATCATAATGAAACCAATCCTCACACCTTTCCATTGGTGAACCATAAGTTTGTTGAATGAATCTGTGATTGCCCTTCTCCGTGGAAATATCTGCCCTGGTATCCATTTTTCGGTCACACCTATAAGAGATATGATATGATATGTGTCTTTCACTTTCTGACTTACTACAAGTCACGTGATTACCTCTAGACACACCTACGGTGCTGCAAATGGCATTGTGTCCTTTTATTCCTTGGCTTCTATTCTGCCTTAGCGAGGTCCATTTTCAACAATGTGATTCCCTGAGGGCTGAGGATTAGCTGACCTGGGTAGCCTGACCCTGCCGGCCGGCCCTCCGCAGGTGTGCCTGGGTTGAGGTCAATATAAACAGCGATGCAGGCAGCAATAGCCCCTGAAGCTGTGCCTGACTCCATATTCTCTGTCCCGTCAGCAGTCTCGGGGCTGTGCTGGTGGGAGGGAGTGAGGGGCCACGGCTTTGTGGGTGGCCCGGTGTGAGTGGGTCTCTGCTGGACTTTCTGCAGGAGTTGCCAGGCTGCCATCTGTAAAGAAGAGGATGTGTCACCCATACCTTCCGCTGGAATTTCTCTCCGGACAGAGGTGAGGAAGGAAAAAAGCAGTGGGGGCCGGGACAGGATGGGTATCTCAGGCAGGGCTATGGAAAGCTTCCAGAAGAGCGCCCAAGGCCAGGACCATGCTGGCTGGCCTGCAGGCACCAAGTTGGCCTGCGTGCTGTCGCTGGTGTGGCTCCACGCCCCTTCCTCTAGGCTTTCAACACCTTGTACATATTCAGGTGTTTTACCTGGGAAGGGTGGGAAAAGTTCAGCAGCAGCTGGCCTGGGGCTCAGCTCACGGTTACTCACAGATGTCTCGGTATTGCCCCCAGCTTTGCAATGAGGACGCTCCCTGCGTAGGAGTGGGCTGCTGGCTGTATGGGAGATGATTCCCCACCTCTGACCAATTTCAGTATTGTTTACCGCTGGAGCAAGTGCCCTGATAGGGTTTTCCTCTAACTCGTGGGTTCAAGTTTTTTTTTTCTTTTTTGGTTCAAGTTAGATTTCATTCCTCTTTTATGTATTTATAGATATAAGCATGGAAATAATTCATTCATATAAATACATCTGTGTGAAGGGAAGAACTTTTTTCTGTTTTATTTTTAAATTTTTTTCTTAAAATTTTGAAATTTAATTTTATTTATTTTTTTATACATCAGGTTATTATTAGTTATGTATTTTATGCATATACATGTATACAGGTCAATCCCAATCTCCCAACTCATCCCACCACCACCTCCCCATGGCTTCCCACACTTGGTGTCCATACGTGTGTTCTCTACCTCTGTGTCTCTATTTCTTCCCTGCAAACCATTTCATCTGTACCATTTTTCTAGGTTCCACATATATGCATTAATATACAATATTTGTTTTTCTCTTTCTGACTTACTTCATTCTGTATGACAGTCTCTAGATCCATCGACGTCTCTACAAATGACCCAGTTTCATTCCTTCTAATGGCTGAGTAATATTCCATTTTATATATGTACCACATCTTTATCCATTCGTCTGTCTGTGGGTATTTAGGTTGCTTCCATTACCTGGCTATCGTAAATAGTGCTGAAATTAGCATTGTGGTGAATGTGCCTTTTTGATTTATGGTTTTCTCTGGGTATATGCCCAGAAGTGGGATTGCTGGATCATATGCTAATTCTATTTCTAGTTTTTTTAAGGAAACTCCATACTGTTCTCCATTGTGACTGTATCAATTTACATCTTCACCACTAGTGGAAGAGGGATCCTTTTGTCCACACCCTCCCCAGAATTCGTTGTTTGTAGATTTTCTGATGATGCCGATTCTAACAGGTGTGAGGTGATACCTCATTGTAGTTTTGATTTGCATTTCTCTAATAATTAGTGATGTTGAGCAGCTTTTCATATGCGTCTTGGCCATCTCTGTGTCTTCTTTGAAGAAACGTCTCTTTATATCTGCTGCCCATTTTTGTATTGGGTTGTTTGTTTATTTAATATTAAGCTGCATGAGCTCTTTATATATATTGGAGATTAAACCTTTGTCCATTGATTCGTTTGCAAATATTTTCGCCTATTCTCAGGGATGATTTTTTGCCATTCCCGTTCTTTTAACAAAAAAAGAAAGAAAGAAAAAGAAGCAGAACACTAATGTGTGTAAAATATGCCTTTTGAAACTGTCGTTTTGAAATATGGACGTCCTTTGAATTTTTTGGTCGATATATGACCCCAGGAATTGTGTTCAGGGCAGGTGTCATTTACAGGCCTGCAATGATGTTGAATATCAACTGACCATTAGCGCTGGGATTAAAGCTGCTGTTGTGTGAAACAGCCACAAGGTGGCAGCAGTTCTCCCTTACCAAATCTGGTTACTGGGGCAACAGAGCCTCAATGGAAGTCGTGTTCTAGATTGGAATTTAGAATGGAATGTGCCAGGAGAAAGCCCCTCAAGTTTGTCTCACTACTTCTTGTTCGTGTTTTTAATTTAATTTTTTATTTTTTATTACAGCAAATTTGATTACAATGTTTGGCTTGTTGTAGGTGTGGAAGATGTGGTTCTTTTACACATATACATATGTCTGTTCTTCCTGGGATCCTTTTCCCATGTACTTTATGACAGAATGTTGAGTAGTCTTCTCTTGGTATTCTGTAGGTCTTTGGTGATTATATATGTCACCTGTGTTTGTATATGTCTGTTAACCCCAATATCATAATGAAACCAATCCTCACAACTTTCCATTGGTGAACCATAAGTTTGTTGAATGAATCTGTGATTGCCCTTCTGCGTGGAAATATCTGCCCTGGTATCCATTTTGCGGTCACACCTATAAGAGATATGATATGATATGTGTCTTTCACTTTCTGACTTACTACAAGTCACGTGATTACCTCTAGACACACCTACGGTGCTGCAAATGGCATTGTGTCCTTTTATTCCTTGGCTTCTATTCTGCCTTAGCGAGGTCCATTTTCAACAATGTGATTCCCTGAGGGCTGAGGATTAGCTGACCTGGGTAACCTGACCATGCCGGCCGGCCCTCCGCAGGTGTGCCTGGGTTGAGGTCAATATAAACAGCGCTGCACGCAGGAATAGCCCCTGAAGCTGTGCCTGACTCCATATTCTCTGTCCCGTCAGCAGTCTCGGGGCTGTGCTGGTGGGAGGGAGTGAGGGGCCACGGCTTTGTGGGTGGCCCGCTGTGAGTGGGTCTCTGCTGGACTTTCTGCAGGAGTTGCCAGGCTGCCACCTGTAAAGAAGAGGATGTGTCACCCATACCTTTCGCTGGAATTTCTCTCCGGACAGAGGTGAGGAAGGAAAAAAGCAGTGGGGGCCGGGACAGGAGGGGTATCTCAGGCAGGGCAATGGAAAGCTTCCAGAAGAGCGACCAGGGCCAGGACCTTCCCGGCTGGCCTGCAGGCACCAAGTTGGCCTGCATGCTGTCGCTGGTGTGACTCCACGGCCCTTCCTCTAGGCTTTCAAGCCCTTGTACATATTCAGGTGTTTTACCTGGGAAGGGTGGGAAAAGTTCAACAGCAGCTGGCCTGGGGCTCAGCTCACGGTTACGCACAGATGCCTTGGCATGTCCCCCAGCTTTGCAATGAGGACGATCCTTCCATAGGATTGGGCTGCTGGCTCTATGGGAGATGATTCCCCACATCTGACCAATTTCAGAATTGTTTACCGCTGGAGCAAGTGCCCTGATAGGCTTTTCCTCTGTCTAACTGGTGGGTTCAGGTTTTTTTTTGTTGTTGTTGTTCAAGTTAGGTTTTATTCCTCTTTTATGTATTTATAGATATAAGCATGGAAATAATTCATTCATATAAATACATCTGTGTGAAGGGAAGAACTTTTTTCTGTTTTATTTTTAAATTTTATTTTTTAAAATTTTGAAATTTAATTTTATTTATTTTTTTATACAGCAGGTTATTATTAGTTATGTATTTTCTGCATATACATGTATGCAGGCCAATCCCAATCTCCCAACTCATCCCACCACCACCTCCCCATGGCTTCCCACACTTGGTGTCCATACGTGTGTTCTCTACCTCTGTGTCTCTATTTCTTCCCTGCAAACCAGTTCATCTGTACGATTTTTTTGCGTTCCACATATGTGCATTAATATACAATATTTGTTTTTCTCATTCTGACTTACTTCATTCTGTATGACAGTCTCTAGATCCATCGACGTCTCTACAAATGACCCAGTTTCATTCCTTCTTATGGCTGAGTAATATTCCATTTTATATATGTACCACATCTTTATCCATTCGTCTGTTTGTGGGTATTTAGGTTGCTTCCATTACCTGGCTATCGTAAATAGTGCTGAAATGAGCATTGTGGTGAATGTGCCTTTTGGATGTATGGTTTTCTCTGGGTATATGGCCAGAATTGGGATTGCTGGATCATATGGTAATTCTATTTCTAGTTTTTTTAAGGAAAGTCCATACTCTTCTCCTTCGTGACTGTATCAATTTACATTTCCACCACTAGTGGAAGAGGGATCCTTTTGTCCACACCTTCCCCAGAATTTGTTGTTTGTAGATTTTCTGATGATGCTGATTCCAACAGGTGTGAGGCGATACCTCATTGTAGTTTTGATTTTCATTTGTCTAATAATTAGTGATGTTGAGCAGCTTTTCATGTGGGTCTTGGCCATCTCTGTGTCTTCTTTGAAGAAACATCTCTTTAGATCTTCTGCACATTTTTGTATTGGGTTGTTTGTTTTTTTAATATTAAGCTGCATGAGCTCTTTATATATATTGGAGATTAAACCTTTGTCCATTGATTTGTTTGCAAATATTTTCGCCCATTCTGAGGGATGCTTTTTGCCATTCCCGTTTTTTTAACAAAAAAAGAAAGAAAGAAAAAGAAGCAGAACACTAATGTGTGTAAAATATGCCTTTTGAAACTATCCTTTTGAAATATGGACGTCCTTTGAGTTTTTTGGTCGATATATGAACCCAGGATTTGTTTTCAGGGCAGGTGTCATTTACAGGCCTGCAATGATTTTGAATATCAACTAACCATTAGCGCTGGGATTAAAGCTGCTGTTCTGTGAAACGGCCACAATGTGGCAGCATTTCTCCTTTACCAAGTCTGGTTACTGGGGCAACAGAGCCTCAATGGAAGTCGTGTTCTAGATTGGAATTTAGAATGCAATGTGCCAGGAGAAAGCCCCTCAAGTTTGTCTCACTACTTCTTGTTCGTGTTTTTAATTTAATTTTTTATTTTTTTACAGCAAATTTGATTACAATGTTTGGCTTGCTGTAGGTGTGGAAGATGTGGTTCTTTTACACATATACATATGTCTGTTCTTCCTGGGATCCTTTTCCCATGTACCTTATGACAGAATGTTGAGTAGTCTTCTCTTGGTATTCTGTAGGTCTTTGGTGATTATATATGTCACCTGTGTTTGTATATGTCTGTTAACCCCAATATCATAATGAAACCAATCCTCACACCTTTCCATTGGTGAACCATAAGTTTGTTTAATGAATCTGTGATTGCCCTTCTGTGTGGAAATATCTGCCCTGGTATCCATTTTTCGGTCACACCTATGAGAGTTATGATATGATATATGTCTTTCACTTTCTGACTTACTACAAGTCACGTGATTACCTCTAGTCACACCTACGGTGCTCCAAATGGCATTGTGTCCTTTTATTCCTTGGCTTCTATTCTGCCTTAGCGAGGTCCATTTTCAACAATGTGATTCCCTGAGGGCTGAGGATTAGCTGACATGGGTAGCCTGACCCTGCCGGCCGACCTTCCCCAGGTGTGCCTGGGTTGAGGTCAATATAAACAGCGCTGCAGGCAGCAATAGCCCCTGAAGCTGTGCCTGACTCCATATTCTCTGCCCCGTCAGCAGTGTCGGGGCTGTGCTGGTTGGAGGGAGTGAGGGGCAACGGCTTTGTGGGTGGCCCGCTGTGAGTGGGTCTCTGCTGGACTTTCTGCAGGAGTTGCCAGGCTGCCACCTGTAAAGAAGAGGATGTGTCACCCATACCTTTCGCTGGAATTTCTCTCCGGACAGAGGTGAGGAAGGAAAAAAGCAGTGGGGGCCGGGACAGGAGGGGTATCTCAGGCAGGGCAATGGAAAGCTTCCAGAAGAGCGCCCAGGGCCAGGACCATCCTGGATGGCCTGCAGGAACCAAGTTGGCCTGCGTGCTGTCGCTGGTGTGGCTCCACGGCCCTTCCTCTAGGCTTTCAAGCCCTTGTACATATTCAGTTGTTTTACCTGGGAAGGGTGGGAAAAGTTCAACAGCAGCTGGCCTGGGGCTCAGCTCACGGTTACTCACAGATGCCTCGGCATGGCCCCCAGCTTTGCAATGAGGACGCTCCTTGCGTAGGAGTGGGCTGCTGGCTCTATGGGAGATGATTCCCCACCTCTGACCAATTTCAGAATTGTTTACTGCTGGAGCAAGTGCCCTGATAGGCTTTTCCTATGTATAACTGGTGGGTTCAGGTTTTTTTTTTTCTTTTTTGGTTCAAGTTAGATTTTATTCCTTTTACGTATTTATAGATATAAGCATGGAAATAATTCATTCATATAAATACTTCTGTGTGAAGGGAAGGATCATTTTTCTGTTTTATTTTTAAATTTTATTTTTAAAAATTTTGATATTTAATTTTATTTATTTTTTTATACAGCATGTTATTATTAGTTATGTATTTTATGCATATACATGTATACAGGTCAATCCCAATCTCCCAACTCATCCCACCACCACCACCCCATGGCCTCCCACACTTGGTGTCAATACGTGTGTTCTCTATCCTCTGTGTCTCTATTTCTTCCCTGCAAACAAGTTCATCTGTATCATTTTTCTAGGTTCCACATATATTCATTAATATACAATATTTGTTTTTGTCTTTCTGACTTACTTCATTCTGTATGACAGTCTCTAGATCCATTGACGTCTCTACAAATGACCCAGTTTCATTCCTTCTTATGGCTGACTAACATTCCATTTTATATATGTACCACATCTTTATCCATTCGTCTGTCTGTGGGTATTTAGGTTGCTTCCATTACCTGGCTATTGTAAATAGTGGTGAAATGAGCATTGTGGTGAATGTGCCTTTTTGATTTATGGTTTTCTCTGGGTATATGCCCAGAAGTGGGATTGCTGGATCATATGGTAATTCTATTTCTAGTTTTTTTTAAGGAAACTCCATACTGTTCTCCATCGTGACTGTATCAATTTACATTTCCACCACTAGTGGAAGAGGGATCCTTTTGTCCACACCCTACCCAGAATTCGTTGTTTGTAGATTTTCTGATGATGCCGATTCTAACAGGTGTGAGGTGATACCTCATTGTAGTTTTGATTTGCATTTCTCTAATAATTAGTGATGTTGAGCAGCTTTTCATGTGCGTGTTGGCCATCTCTGTGTCTTCTTTGAAGAAACGTCTCTTTAGGTCTTCTGCCCATTTTTGTATTGGGTTGTTTGTTTTTTGAATATTAAGCTGCATGAGCTCTTTATATATATTGGAGATTAAACATTTGTCCATTGATTCGTTTCCAAATATTTTCGCCCATTCTGAGGGATGCTTTTTGCCATTCCCGTTTTTTTAACAAAAAAAGAAAGAAAGAAAAAGAAGCAGAACACTAATGTGAGTAAAATATGCCTTTTGAAACTGTCCTTTTGAAATATGGACGTCCTTTGAAATTTTTGGTCTATATATGAACCCAGGATTTGTTTTAGGGGCAGGTGTCATTTACAGGCCTGCAATGATTTTGAATATCAACTGACCATTAGCGCTGGGATTAAAGCTGCTGTTGTGTGAAACGGCAACAAGGTGGCAGCAGTTCTCCCTTACCAAATCTGGTTACTGGGGCAACAGAGCCTCAATGGAAGTCGTGTTCTAGATTGGAATTTAGAATGGAATGTGCCAGGAGAAAGCCCCTCAAGTTTGTCTCACTACTTCTTGTTCGTGTTTTTAATTTAATTTTTTTATTTTTTATTACAGCAAATTTGATTACAATGTTTGGCTTGTTTTAGGTGTGGAAGATGTGGTTGTTTTACACATATACATATAGCTATTCTTCCTGGGATCCTTTTCCCATGTACCTTATGACAGAATGTTGAGTAGTCTTCTCTTGGTATTCTGTAGGTCTTTGGTGATTATATATGTCACCTGTGTTTTTATATGTCTGTTAACCCCATTATCATAATGAAACCAATCCTCACACCTTTCCATTGGTGAACCATAAGTTTGTTGAATGAATCTGTGATTGCCCTTCTTCGTGGAAATATCTGCCCTGGTATCCATTTTTTGGTCACACCTATAAGAGATATGATATGATAAGTGTCTTTCACTTTCTGACTTACTAAAAGTCATGTGATTAACTCTAGACACACCTACGGTGCTGCAAATGGCATTGTGTCCTTTTATTCCTTGGCTTCTATTCTGCCTTAGCGAGGTCCATTTTCAACAATGTGATTCCCTGAGGGCTGAGGATTAGCTGACCTGTGTAGCCTGACCCTGCCGGCCGGCCCTCCCCAGGTGTGCCTGTGTTGAGGTCAATATAAACAGCACTGCAGGCAGCAATAGCTCCTGAAGCTGTGCCTGACGCCATATTCTCGGCCCAGTCAGCAGTGTCGGGGCTTTGCTCGTGGGAGGGAGTGAGGGGCCATGGCTTTGTGGGTGGCCCGGTGTGAGTGGGTCTCTGCTGGACTTTCTGCAGGAGTTGCCAGGCTGCCACCTGTAAAGAAGAGGATGTGTCACCCATACCTTCCGCTGGAATTTCTCTCCGGACAGAGGTGAGGAAGGAAAAAAGCAGTGGGGGCCGGGACAGGAGGGGTATCTCAGGCAGGGCAATGGAAAGCTTCCAGAACACCGCCCAGGGCCAGGACCTTCCTGGCTGGCCTGCAGGCACCAAGTTGGCCTGCGTGCTGTTGCTGGTGTGGCTCCACGGCCCTTCCACTAGGCTTTCAAGTCCTTGTACATATTCAGGTGTTTTACCTGGGAAGGGTGGGAAAAGTTCAACAGCAGCTGGCCTGGGGCTCAGCTCACGGTTACTCACAGATGCCTCGGCATGGCCCCCAGCTTTGCAATGAGGACGCTTCTTGCATAGGAGTGGGCTGCTGGCTCTATGGGAGATGATTCCCCACCTCTGACCAATTTCAGAATTGCTTACCGCAGGAGCAAGTGCCCTGATAGGGTTTTCCTCTGTCTAACTGGTGGGTTTAGGTTTTTTTTTTCTTTTTTGGTTCAAGTTAGATTTTATTCCTCTTTTATGTATTTATAGATATAAGCATGGAAATAATTCATTCATATAAATACATCTGTGTGAAGGGAAGAACTTTTTTCTGTTTTATTTTTAAATTTTATTTTTTAAAATTTTGAAATTTAATTTAATTTATTTTTTTTATACAGCAGGTTATTATTAGTTATGTATTTTACGCATATACATGTATAAAGGTCAATCCCAATATCCCAACTCATCCCACCACCACCACCCCATGGCTTCCCACACTTGGTGTCCATACGTGTGTTCTCTACCTCTGTGTCTGTATTTCTTCCCTGCAAACCAGTTCATCTGTACCATTTTTCTAGGTTCCACATGTATGCATTATTATACAATATTTGTTTTTCTCTTTCTGACTTACTTCATTCTGTATGACAGTCTCTAGATCCATCGACGTCTCTACAAATGACGCAGTTTCATTCCTTCTTATGGCTGAGTAATATTCCATTATATATATGTACCACATCTTTATCCATTCGTCTGTCTGAGGGTATTTAGTTTGCTTCCATTACCTGGCTATTGTAAATAGTGCTGAAATGAGCATTGTAGTGAATGTGCCATTTTGATTTATGGTTTTCTCTGGGTATATGCCCAGAAGTGGGATTGCTGGATCATATGGTAATTCTATTTCTAGTTTTTTGAAGGAAACTCCATACTGTTCTCCATCGTGACTGTATCAATTTACATTTCCACCACTAGTGGAAGAGGGATCCTGTTGTCCACACCCTCCCCAGAATTCGTTGTTTGTAGATTTTCTGATGATGCCGATTCTAACAGGTGTGAGGTGATACCTCATTGTAGTTTTGATTTGCATTTCTCTAATAATTAGTGATGTTGAGCAGCTTTTCATGTGCGTCTTGGCCATCTCTGTGTCTTCTTTGAAGAAACGTCTCTTTAGATCTTCTGCCCATTTTTGTATTGGGTTGTTTGCCTTTTTTTAATATTAAGCTGCATTAGCTCTTTATATATATTGGAGATTAAACCTTTGTCCATTGATTCGTTTGCAAATATTTTCGACCATTCTGAGGGATGCTTTTTGCCATTCCCGTTTTTTTAACCAAAAAGGAAAGAAAGAAAAAGAAGCAGAACACTAATGTGTGTAAAATATGCCTTTTGAAACTGTCGTTTTGAAATATGGACGTCCTTTGAATTTTTTGGTCGATATATGACCCCAGGATTTGGTTTAGGGCAGGTGTCATTTACAAGCCTGCAATGATTTTGAATATCAACTGACCATTAGCGCTGGGATTAAAGCTGCTGTTTTGTGAAACGGCCACATGGTGGCAGCAGTTCTCCCTTACCAAATCTGGTTACTGGTGCAACAGAGCCTCAATGGAAGTCGTGTTCTAGATTGGAATTTAGAATGGAATGTGCCAGGAGAAAGCCCCTCAAGTTTGCCTCACTACTTCTTGTTCGTGTTTTTAATTTAATTTTTTATTTTTTATTACAGCAAAGTTGATTACAATGTTTGGCTTGTTGTAGGTGTGGAAGATGTGGTTCTTTTACACATATAAATATGTCCGTTCTTCCTGGGATCCTTTTCCCATGTACCTTATGACAGAATGTTGAGTAGTCTTCTCTTGGTATTCTGTAGGTCTTTGGTAATTATATATGTCACCTGTGTTTGTATATGTCTGTTAACCCCAATATCATAATGAAACCAATCCTCACACCTTTCCATTGGTGAACCATATGTTTGTTGAATTAATCTGTGATTGCCCTTCTGCGTGGAAATATCTGCCCTGGTATCCATTTTTCGGTCACACCTATAAGAGATATGATATGATATGTGTCTTTCACTTTCTGACTTACTACAAGTCACGTGATTACCTCTAGACACACCTACGGTGCTGCAAATGGCATTGTGTCCTTTTATTCCTTGGCTTCTATTCTGCCTTAGCGAGGTCCATTTTCAACAATGTGATTCCCTGAGGGCTGAGGATTAGCTGACCTGGGTAGCCTGACCCTGCCGGCCGGCCCTCCCCAGGTGTGCCTGTGTTGAGGTCAATATAAACAGCGCTGCAGGCAGCAAAAGCCCCTGAAGCTGTGCCTGACTCCATATTCTCTGCCCCGTCAGCAGTTTTGGGGCTGTGCTGGTGGGAGGGAGTGAGGGGCCACGGCTTTGTGGGTGGCCCGGTGTGAGTGGGTCTCTGCTGGGCTTTCTGCAGGAGTTGCCAGGCTGCCACCTGTAAAGAAGAGGATGTGTCACCCATACCTTCCGCTGGAATTTCTCTCCGGACAGAGGTGAGGAAGGAAAAAATCAGTGGGTGCCGGGAAAGAGGGGTATCTCAGGCAGGGCAATGGAAAGCTTCCAGAAGTGTGCCCAGGGCCAGGTCCTTCCTGGCTGGCCTTCAGGCACCAAGTTGGCCTGCGTGCTGTCACTGGTGTGGCTCCACGGCCCTTCCTCTAGGCTTTCAAGTCCTTGTACATATTCAGGTGTTTTACCTGGGAAGGGTGGGAAAAGTTCAACAGCAGCTGGCCTGGGGCTCAGCTCACGGTTACTCACAGATGCCTCGGCATGGCCCCCAGCTTTGCAATGAGGACGCTTCTTGCATAGGAGTGGGCTGCTGGCTCTATGGGAGATGATTCCCCACCTCCGAGCAATTTCAGAAGTGTTTACTGCTGGAGCAAGTGCCCTGATAGGGTTTTCCTCTGTCTAACTGGTGGGTTCAGTTTTTTTTTTTTTCTTTTTTGGTTCAAGTTAGATTTTATTCCTCTTTTATGTATTTATAGATATAAGCATGGAAATAATTCATACATATAAATACATCTGTGTGAAAGGGAAGAACTTTTTTCTGTTTTACTTTAAAATTTTATTTTTCAAAATTTTGAAATTTAATTTTATTTATTTTTTTATATAGCAGCTTATTATTAGTTATGTATTTTATGCATATACATGTATACAGGTCAATCCCAATCTCCCAAATCATCCCACACGCACAATCCCATGGCTTCCCACACTTGGTGTCCATACGTGTGTTCTCTACCTCTGTGTCTCTATTACTTCCCTGCAAACCAGTTCATCTGTACCATTTTGCTAGGTTCCATATATATGCATTAATATACAATATTTGTTTTTCTCTTTCTGACTTACTTCATTCTGTATGACAGTCTCTAGATCCATCGACGTCTCTACAAATGACCCAGTTTCATTCCTTCTTATGGCTGAGTAACATTCCATTTTATATATGTACCACATCTTTATCCATTCGTCTCTCTGTGGGTATTTAGGTGGCTTCCATTACCTGGCTATTGTAAATAGTGCTGAAATGAGCATTGTGGTGAATGTGCCTTTTTGATTTATGGTTTTCTCTGGGTATATGCCCAGAAGTGGGATTGCTGGATCATATGGTAATTCTATTTCTAGTTTTTTGAAGGAAACTCCATACTGTTCTCCATCGTGACTGTATCAATTTACATTTCCACCACTAGTGGAAGAGGGATCCTGTTGTCCACACCCTTCCCAGAATTCGTTTTTTGTAGATTTTCTGATGATGCCGATTCTAACATGTGTGAGGTGATACCTCATTGTAGTTTTGATGTGCATTTCTCTAATAATTAGTGATGTTGAGCAGCTTTTCATGTGCGTCTTGGCCATCTCTGTGTCTTCTTTGAAGAAACGTCTCTTTAGATCTTCTGCCCATTTTTGTATTGGGTTTTTTGCTTTTTTTTAATATTAAGCTGCATGAGCTCTTTATATATATTGGAGATTAAACCTTTGTCCATTGATTCGTTTGCAAATATTTTCGCCCATTCTGAGGGAAGCATTTTGCCATTCCCGTTTTTTTAACAAAAAAGAAAGAAAGAAAAAGAAGCAGAACACTAATGTGAGTAAAATATGCCTTTTGAAACTGTCGTTTTGAAATATGGACGTCCTTTGAATTTTTAGGTCGATATATGAACCCAGGATTTGTTTTCAGGGCAGGTGTCATTTACAGGCCTGCAAAGATTTTGAATATCAACTGACCATTAGCGCTGGGATTAAAGCTGCTCTTGTGTGAAACGGCCGCAAGGTGGCAGCAGTTCTCCCTTACCAAATCTGGTTACTGGGGAAACAGAGCCTCAATGGAAGTCGTGTTCTAGATTGGAATTTAGAATGGAATGTGCCAGGAGAAAGCCCCTCAAGTTTGTCTCACTACTTCTTGTTCGTGTTTTTAATTTAATTTTTTATTTTTTATTACAGCAAATTTGATTACAATGTTTGGCTTGTTGTAGGTGTGGAAGATGTGGTTCTTTTACACATATACATATGTCTGTTCTTCCTGGGATCCTATTCCCATGTACCTTATGACAGAATGTTGAGTAGTCTTCTCTTGGTATTCTGTAGGTCTTTGGTAATTATATATATCACCTGTGTTTGTATATGTCTGTTAACCCCAATGTCATAATGAAAACAATCCACACACCTTTCCATTGGTTAAGCATAAGTTTGTTGAATGTATCTGTGATTGCCCTTCTCCGTGGAAATATCTGCCCTGGTATCCATTTTTCGGTCACACCTATAAGACATATGATATGATATGTGTCTTTCACTTTCGGACTTACTACAAGTCACGTGATTACCTCTAGACACACCTACGGTGCTGCAAATGGCATTGTGTCCTTTTATTCCTTGGCTTCTATTCTGCCTTAGCGAGGTCCATTTTCAACAATGTGATTCCCTGAGGGCTGAGGATTAGCTGACCTGGGTAACCTGACCCTGCTGGCGGGCCCTCCCCAGATGTGCCTGTGTTGAGGTCAATATAAACAGAGCTGCAGGCAGCAATAGCCCCTGAAGCTGTGCCTGACTCCATATTATCTGCCCCGTCAGCAGTCTCGGGGCTGTGCTGGTGGGAGGGAGTGATTGGCCACGGCTTTGTGGGTGGCCCGGTGTGAGCGGGTCTCTGCTGGACTTTCTGCAGGAGTTGCCAGGCTGCCACCTGTAAAGAAGAGGATGTGTCACCCATACCTTTCGCTTGAATTTCTCTCCGGACAGAGGTGAGGAAGGAAAAAAGCAGTGGGGTCGGGACAGGAGGGGTATCTCAGGCAGGGCAATGGAAAGCTTCCAGAAGAGCGCCCAGGGCCAGGACCTTCCCGGCTGGCCTGCAGGCAACAAGTTGGCCTGCATGCTGTCGCTGGTGTGGCTCCACGGCCCTTCCTCTAGGCTTTCAAGCCCTTGTACATATTCAGGTGTTTTACCTGGGAAGAGTGGGAACAGTTCAGCAGCAGCTGGCCTGGGACTCAGCTCACGGTTACTCACAGATACCTCGGCATGGCCCCCAGCCTTGCAATGAGGACGCTCCTTGCGTAGGAGTGGGCTGCTGGCTCTATGGGAAATGATTCCCCACCTCTGACCAATTTCAGAATTGTTTACCACTGGAGCAAGTGCCCTGAAAGGGTTTTCCTCTGTCTAACTGGTGGGTTCAGATTTTTATTTCTTTTTTGTTTCAAGTTAGATTTTATTCTTCTTTTATGTATTTATAGATATAAGCATGGAAATAATTCATTCATATAAATACATCTGTGTGAAGGGAAGAACTGTTTTCTGTTTTATTTTTAAATTTTATTTTTTAAAATTTTGAAATTTAATTTAATTTATTTTTTTATACAGCAGGTTATTATTAGTTATGTATTTTACGCATATACATGTATACAGGTCAATCCCAATCTCCCAACTCATCCCACCACCACCACCCCATGGCTTCCCACACTTGGTGTCCATACGTGTGTTCTCTACCTCTGTGTCTGTATTTCTTCCCTGCAAACCAGTTCATCTGTACCATTTTTCTAGGTTCCACATATATGCATTAATATACAATATTTGTTTTTCTCTTTCTGACTTACTTCATTCTGTATGACAGTCTCTAGATCCATCAACGTCTCTACAAATGACCCAGTTTCATTCCTTCTTATGGCTGAGAAACATTCCATTTTATATATGTACCACATCTTTATCCATTCGTCTGTCTGTGGGTATTTTGGTTTCTTCCATTACCTGGCTATTTTAAATAGTGCTAAAATGAGCATTGTGGTGAATGTGCCTTTTTGATTTATGGTTTTCTCTGGATATATGCCCAGAAGTGGGATTGCTGGATCATATGGTAATTCTATTTGTAGCTTTTTTTAAGGAAACTCCATACTGTTCTCCATAGTCACTGTATCAATTTACATTTCCACCAATAGTGGAAGAGGGATCCTTTTGTCCACACCCTCCCCAGAATTCGTTGTTTGTAGATTTTCTGATACTTCCGATTCTAACATGTGTGAGTTGATACCTCATTGTAGTTTTGATTTGCATTTCTCTAATAATTAGTGATGTTGAGGAGCTTTTCATGTGCGTCTTGGCCATCTCTGTGTCTTCTTTGAAGAAACGTCTCTTTAGATCTTCTGCCCATTTTTGTATTGGGTTGTTTGTTTTTTTAATATTAAGCTGCATGAGCTCTTTATATATATTGGAGATTAAACCTTTGTCCATTGAGTCGTTTGCAAATATTTTCGCCCATTCTGAGGGATGCTTTTTGCCATTCCCGTTTTTTTAACAAAAAAAGAAAGAAAGAAAAAGAAGCAGAACACTAATGTGTGTAAAATATGCCTTTTGAAACTGTCGTTTTGAAATATGGACGTCCTTTGAAATTTTTGGTCGATATATGAACCCAGGATTTGTTTCCAGGGCAGGTGTCATTTACAGGCCTGCAATGATTTTGAATATCAACTGACCATTAGCGCTCTGATTAAAGCTGCTCTTGTGTGAAACGGCCGCAAGGTGGCAGCAGTTCTCCCTTACCAAATCTGCTTACTGGGGAAACAGAGCCTCAATGGAAGTCGTGTTCTAGATTGGAATTTAGAATGGAATGTGCCAGGAGAAAGCCCCTCAAGTTTGTCTCACTACTTCTTGTTCGTGTTTTTAATTTAATTTTTTATTACAGCAAATTTGATTACAATGTTTGGCTTGTTGTAGGGGTGGAAGATGTGGTTCTTTTACACATATAAATATGTCTCTTCTTCCTGGGATCCTTTTCCCATGTACCTTATGACAGAATGTTGAGTAGTCTTCTCTTGGTATTCTGTAGGTCTTTGATGATTATATATGTCACCTGTGTTTGCATATGTCTGTTAACCCCAATATCATAATGAAAGCAATCCTCACACCTTTCCATTGGTGAACCATAAGTTTGTTGAATGAATCTGTGATTGCCCTTCTCCGTGGAAATATCTGCCCTGGTATCCATTTTTCGGTCACACCTATAAGAGATATGATATGATATGTGTCTTTCACTTTCTGACTTACTACAAGTCACGTGATTACCTCTAGACACACCTACGGTGCTGCAAATGGCATTGTGTCCTTTTATTCCTTGGCTTCTATTTTGCCTTAGCGAGGTCCATTTTCAACAATGTGATTCCCTGAGGGCTGAGGATTAGGTGACCTGGGTAGCCTGACCCTGCCGGCCGGCCCTCCCCAGGTGTGCCTGTGTTGAGGTCAATATAAACAGAGCTCCAGGCAGCAAAAGCCCCTGAAGCTGTGCCTGACTCCATATTCTCTGCCCCGTCAGCAGTGTCGGGGCTGTGCTGGTGGGAGGGAGTGAGGGGCCACGGCTTTGTGGGTGGCCCGGTGTGAGTGGGTCTCTGCTGGACTTTCTGCAGGAGTTGCCAGGCTGCCAGCTGTAAAGAAGAGGATGTGTCACCCATACCTTTCGCTGGAATTTCTCTCTGGACAGAGGTGAGGTAGGAAAAAAGCAGTGGGGTCGGGACAGGAGGGGTATCTCTGGCAGGGCAATGGAAAGTTTCCAGAAGAGCGCCCAGGGCCAGGACCTTCCCGGCTGGCCTGCAGGCAACAAGTTGGCCTGCGTGCTGTCGCTGGTGTGGCTCCACGGCCCTTCCTCTAGGCTTTCAAGCCCTTGTACATATTCAGGTGTTTTACCTGGGAAGGGTGGGAAAAGTTCAGCAGCAGCTGGCCTGGGGCTCAGCTCACGATTACTCACAGATGCCTCGGGTCCCTTTCCCTGAGGAATGTGTAGGTCTCGTCTATTCCATAGTTTGTTTTAGGAACGGTACCTGTGCTTATATCAAACTCTGGTTTTATGCATCACCCCACCTCTCCTTCACCCTTAAGCATGCGTAAGAGTGCTTTCCAAAGATGAGACTCTGTTCTCTTTCCTAACTCAGTTCAAGTGTAGCCATGTTTACAGGATCTTCATAAGTGATATCTTAATATAAGTTTCTTTTTCTGTGTGACTTATTTCACTTAGAAGCATAATACCTCAATCCAATCATTTTGCTGTTACTGGTCTTATGACATTGATTGCATGGCTGAGGGATATTCCATCGTACGTAAGTACCACAATTTTTTGAACCATTTTTATATTTCCTGGGATATTTAAGGTGTACCCAAGTTGAGGTTCTTGTAAGCAGTGCAGCCCTAAATTTTGGGGTGGCCCTGTCCTATTGATTTTCAGGTTTCCCAAGGTATATTCCCTAGACTGGAAGTGCCCTTGGTTCTGTAGCTCTGTTGCTTACTCGTTTTAGGGAACACAATGCACTCCTCCAGAGAGGCAGTTGGCAATTTACATCGCGCCCATCAGCCAAACAAGCCACCCTGTTCTCCGGTGCTGGTCTTGCCTTTCTGGAATTTACACATTTTGTGGATGTTCCTTTTGAAAAGTGGGAAGTGATACTTCTTTGTGGTGCAGATTTGAATTGCCCGCTTGCTTGCTTGGCCAAAAAGGGCGTATGCGTTGTCTCCTGAATATATTCAGGAGAAAAGGCATACGCCCTTTTCGGCCAAGTGCATCATTGTTGAATTTGTGCCCCTCTTCCTGTGCTTTAAAGGCGATTCCAACGTACCTCTTGAAATCTGTTTCCTGCCTTTCTGCCTCGCTTTCAATTCCGTCTCGTTGCCTTACCTCAACAGATTTTTGGACGATAGTTTTCCTTTATTACTCGGCCAGTTTGTGAATTGCTGTGCCCCTGAGCCCCATTTTTCAACTCGTTTTTGCTGAGCTGACCGCAAGTCCAAAATTTTGGTTCAGGACCTATGCTGGTTCCCGGTGGGTGACTGAGACTTTGGTTAATTCTTCTTCCTGCCGGGAAATTACAGTGATATGTGCCCGTCCAAATGCCTAACAGCTACTCTCTCATTGGTTCTCCCTCTTCCCTTTCATCCTCTGCCAAATGGGCAACCTGTGTGAACTGGGAGGTTAAAGGGGCTGTCTCTCCAAGTTGGGAGGTTGATAGTAAAGCTGATGGAAAGTCAAAACGGAGAACCAGGAGACGGACTATTCGTTGAGTTTTAGAAACCTTTTGTATTCACAGTGTGTCCGTTGGCTAGGTTTCCCGTACGTGTTATAACTGTAGTAATATTCCCTTCAACCTGGAGAGTTGGGACCCATGGAATGGGTGCCATGCATTATTGCTTTAAAGGGTCTGCATTTGCTCACCCACTCTCACCAATCCTCTCAGTCCCAAGTGTCCAGCCTTATGCCACATCCAGCTGTCGTTGTAGATAGGGTCATTCCAGGTTTCATCAGAGACCCTGAAGGAATTGGAAAGAATTTCCCAGTTTTTTTGTTTTGTTTTTGAAATTCCTTTTTATAGTGGGTTTGAGCTGATTCTCGCTGCCATGTTTATGCCAGTCTAAACACACTTGATTCCCTTACGGAAACATATCAATACATAGGTTTTAAGATTCTTACCAGTCAGATATATTCCTCTGCGGGATATATGGGGTTTTGAGTCCCTTTCACTGAGGAAGGTGTAGGTCTTGTCTATTCCATAGTTGGTTTTTGGAACGGTACCTGTGCTTATATCAAACTCTGGTTTTATGCATCACCCCACCTCTCCTTCCCCCTTAAGCAGGCATAAGAGTGTTTTCTAAATGTGAGACACTGTTCTCTTTCCTAACTCAGTTCAAGTGTAGCCATGTTTACAGGATCTTCATAAGTGATATCTTATGATAAGTTTCTTTTTCTCTGCGACTTATTTCACTTAGAATCATCGTACCTGAATCCACCCATTTTGCTGCTACTGGTCTTATGACATTGATTTCATGGCTGAGGGACATTCCATCGTATGTAAGTACCACAATTTTTTGACCATTTTTATATTTCCTGGGATATTTAAGGTGTACCCAAGTTGAGGTCCTTGTAAGCAGTGCAGCCCTAAATTTTGGCGTGGCTCTGTCTTATTGATTTTCAGTTTTCCCAAGGTATATTCCCTAGACTGGAAGTGCCCTTGGCTCTGTAGCTCTGATGTTTACTTGTTTTAGGGAACACAATGCACTCCTCCAGAGAGGCAGTTGGCAATTTACATCCCGCCCATCAGCATAACAAGGCTCCCGGTTTTCCAGGGCCTGTCTTGCCTTCCTGGTTTTTACACATTTTGTGGATGTCCCTTTTGACCGCTGGGAAGTCATACTTCTTTGTAGTGCAGATTTGCATTGCCCGCTTGCTTGCTTGGCCAAAAAGGGCGTATGCGTTTTCTCCTGAATATATTCAGGAGAAAACACATACGCCCTTTTTGGCCAAGTGCATCATTGTCGAAGTTGTGCCCCTCTTCCTGTGCTTTAAAGGCGATTCCAACGTACCTCTTGAAATCTGTTTCCTGCTATTCTGCCTCGCTTTCAAGTCCGCCTCGTTGCCTTCCCTCAACAGATTTTTGGACGATAGTTGTCCTTTATTACTCGGCCAGTTTGTGAATTGCTGTGACCCTGAGCTCCATTTTTCAACTCGTTTTTGGTGAGCTGACCGCACGTCCAAAATTTTGGTTCAGGACCTATACTGGTTCCCGGTGGGGGGCTGAGACTTTGGTTAATTCTTCTTCCTGCCGGGAAATTACAGTGATATGTGCCCGTCCAAATGCCTAACAGCTACTCTCTCATTGGTTCTCCCTATTCCCTTTCATCCACTGCCAAATTGGCAACCTGTGCGAACCAGGAGGTTAAAGGGGCTGTCTCTTCAAGTTGGGAGGTTGATAGTAAAGCAGATGGAAACTCAAACCAGAGCACCAGGAGAGGGACTATTCGTTGAGTTTTAGAAACCTTTCGTATTCACAGTGTGTCCGTTCTCTAGGTTTCCCGTACATGTTATAACTGTAGTAATATTCCCTTCAACCTGGAGAGTTGGGACCCATGGAATGTGTGCCATGCATTATTGCTTTAAAGGGTCTGCATTTGCTCACCCAATCTCACCAATCCTCTCAGTCCCAAGTGTCCAGCCTTATGCCACATCCAGCTGTCGTTGTAGATAGCGTCATTCCAGGTTTCATCAGAAACCCTGAAGGAATTGTAAAGAATTTCCCAGTTTTTTTGTTTTGTTTTTGAAATTCCTTTTTATAGTGGGTTTGAGCTGATTCTCGCTGCCATGTTTATGCAAGTCTAGACACACTTGATTCCCTTACGGAGACATATCAATCCATAGGTTTTAAGATTCTTACTAGTCAGATATATTCCTCTGCCGGAAATATGGGGTTTTGAGGCCCTTTCACTGAGGAAGGTGTAGGTCTTGTCTATTCCATAGTTGGTTTTTGGAACGGTACCTGTGCTTATATCAAACTCTGGTTTTATGCATCACCCCACCTCTCCTTCCCCCTTAAGCAGGCATAAGAGTGTTTTCTAAATGTGAGACACTGTTCTCTTTCCTAACTCAGTTCAAGTGCAGCTATGTTTACAGGATCTTCATAAGTGATATCTTATGATAAGTTTCTTTTTCTCTGTGACTTATTTCACTTAGAATCATCGTACCTGAATCCACCCATTTTGCTGCTACAGGTCTTATGACATTGATTTCATGGCTGAGGGATATTCCATCGTACGTAAGTACCACAATTTTTTGAACCATTTTTATATTTCCTGGGATATTTAAGGTATACACAAGTTGAGGTCCTTGTAAGCAGTGCAGCCCTAAATATTGGGGTGGCTCTGTCTTATTGATTTTCAGTTTTCCCAAGGTATATTCCCTAGACTGGAAGTGCCCTTGGCTCTGTAGCTCTGATGTTTACTTGTTTTAGGGAACACAATGCACTCCTCCAGAGAGGCAGTTGGCAATTTACATCCCGCCCATCAGCATAACAAGGCTCCGTGTTCTCCAGGGCCTGTCTTGCCTTTCTGGTTTTTACATATTTTGTGGATGTCCCTTTTGACCGGTGAGAAGTGATACTTCTTTGTAGTGCAGATTTGCATTGCCCGCTTGCTTGCTTGGCCAAAAAGGGCGTATGCGTTTCCTCCTGAATATATTCAGGAGAAAACGCCTACGCCCTTTTTGGCCAAGTGCATCATTGTCGAAGTTGTGCCCCTCTTCCTGTGCTTTAAAGGCGATTCCAACGTACCTCTTGAAATCTGTTTCCTGCTCTTCTGCCTCGCTTTCAAGTCCGCCTCGTTGCCTTCCCTCAACAGATTTTTGGACGATAGTTGTCTTTATTACTCAGCCAGTTTGTGAATTGCTGTGCCCCTGAGCTCCATTTTTCAACTCGTTTTTGGTGAGCTGACCGCAAGTCCAAAATTTTGGTTCAGGACCTATACTGGTTCCTGGTGGGTGGCTGAGACTTTGGTTAATTCTTCTTCCTGCCGGGAAATTACAGTGATATGTGCCCGTCCAAATGCCTAACAGCTACTCTCTCATTGTTTCTCCCTCTTCCCTTTCATCCGCTGCCAAATTGGCAACCTGTGCGAACCAGGAGGTTAAAGGGGCTGTCTCTTCAAGTTGGGAGGTTGATAGTAAAGCAGATGGAAAGTCAAACCGGAGCACCAGGAGAGGGACTATTCGTTGAGTTTTAGAAACCTTTCGTATTCACAGTGTGTCCGTTCTCTAGGTTTCCCGTACATGTTATAACTGTAGTAATATTCCCTTCAACCTGGAGAGTTGGGACCCATGGAATGGGTGCCATGCATTATTGCTTTAAAGGGTCTGCATTTGCTCACCCAATCTCACCAATCCTCTCAGTCCCAAGTGTCCAGCCTTATGCCACATCCAGCTGTCATTGTAGATAGGGTCATTCCAGGTTTCATCAGAGACCCTGAAGGAAATGTAAAGAATTTCCAAGTTTTTTTGTTTTGTTTTTGAAATTCCTTTTTATAGTGGGTTTGAGCTGATTCTCGCTGCCATGTTTATGCCAGTCTAGACACACTTGATTCCCTTACGGAGACATATCAATACATAGGTTTTAAGATTCTTACTAGTCAGATATATTCCTCTGCGGGAAATATGGGGTTTTGAGTCCCTTTCACTGAGGAAGGTGTAGGTCTTGTCTATTCCATAGTTGGTTTTTGGAACGGTACCTGTGCTTATATCAAACTCTGGTTTTATGCATCACCCCACCTCTCCTTCCCCCTTAAGCAGGCATAAGAGTGTTTTCTAAATGTGAGACACTGTTCTCTTTCCTAACTCAGTTCAAGTGTAGCCATGTTTACAGGATCTTCATAAGTGATATCTTATGATAAGTTTCTTTTTCTCTGTGACTTATTTCACTTAGAATCATCCTACATGAATCCACCCATTTTGCTGCTACTGGTCTTATGACATTGAATGCATGGCTGAGGGATATTCCATCGTACGTAAGTACCACAATTTTTTGAACCATTTTTATATTTCCTGGGATATTTAAGGTGTACCCAAGTTGAGGTCCTTGTAAGCAGTGCAGCCCTAAATATTGGGGTGGCTCTGTCTTATTGATTTTCAGTTTTCCCAAGGTATATTCCCTAGACTGGAAGTGCCCTTGGCTCTGTAGCTCTGTTGTTTACTTGTTTTAGGGAACACAATGCACTCCTCCAGAGAGGCAGTTGGCAATTTATATCCCGCCCATCAGCATAACAAGGCTCCATGTTCTCCAGGGCCTGTCTTGCCTTTCTGGTTTTTACACATTTTGTGGATGTCCCTTTTGACCGGTGAGAAGTGATACTTCTTTGTAGTGCAGATTTGCATTGCTCGCTTGCTTGCTTGGCCAAAAAAGGGTGTATGCGTTTCCTCCTGAATATATTCAGGAGAAAACGCATACGCCCTTTTTGGCCAAGTGCATCATTGTCGAAGTTGTGCCCCTCTTCCTGTGCTTTAAAGGCGATTCCAACGTACCTCTTGAAATCTGTTTCCTGCTCTTCTGCCTCGCTTTCAAGTCCGCCTCGTTGCCTTCCCTCAACAGATTTTTGGACGATAGTTGTCCTTTATTACTCGGCCAGTTTGTGAATTGCTGTGCCCCTGAGCTCCATTTTTCAACTCGTTTTTGGTGAGCTGACCGCAAGTCCAAAATTTTGGTTCAAGTCCTATACTGGTTCCCGGTGGGTGGCTGAGACTTTGGTTAATTCTTCTTCCTGCCGGGAAATTACAGTGATATGTGCCCGTCCAAATGCCTAACAGCTACTCTCTCATTGGTTCTCCCTCTTCCCTTTCATCCGCTGCCAAATTGGCAACCTGTGCGAACCAGGAGGTTAAAGGGGCTGTCTCTCCAAGTTGGGAGGTTGATAGTAAAGCAGATGGAAAGTCAAACCGGAGCACCAGGAGAGGGACTATTCGTTGAGTTTTAGAAACCTTTCGTATTCACAGTGTGTCCGTTCTCTAGGTTTCCCGTACATGTTATAACTGTAGTAATATTCCCTTCAACCTGGAGAGTTGGGACCCATGGAATGGGTGCCATGCATTATTGCTTTAAAGGGTCTGCATTTGCTCACCCAATCTCACCAATCCTCTCAGTCCCAAGTGTCCAGCCTTATGCCACATCCAGCTGTCATTGTAGATAGGGTCATTCCAGGTTTCATCACAGACCCTGAAGGAATTGTAAAGAATTTCCAAGTTTTTTTGTTTTGTTTTTGAAATTCCTTTTTATAATGGGTTTGAGCTGATTCTCGCTGCCATGTTTATGCCAGTCTAGACACACTTGATTCCCTTACGGAGACATATCAATACATAGGTTTTAAGATTCTTACTAGTCAGATATATTCCTCTGCGGGAAATATGGGGTTTTGAGTCCCTTTCACTGAGGAAGGTGTAGGTCTTGTCTATTCCATAGTTGGTTTTTGGAACGGTACCTGTGCTTATATCAAACTCTGGTTTTATGCATCACCCCACCTCTCCTTCCCCCTTAAGCAGGCATAAGAGTGTTTTCTAAATGTGAGACACTGTTCTCTTTCCTAACTCAGTTCAAGTGTAGCCATGTTTACAGGATCTTCATAAGTGATATCTTATGATAAGTTTCTTTTTCTCTGTGACTTATTTCACTTAGAATCATCGTACATGAATCCACCCATTTTGCTGCTACTGGTCTTATGACATTGATTGCATGGCTGAGGGATATTCCATCGTACGTAAGTACCACAATTTTTTGAACCATTTTTATATTTCCTGGGATATTTAAGGTGTACCCAAGTTGAGGTCCTTGTAAGCAGTGCAGCCCTAAATATTGGGGTGGCTCTGTCTTATTGATTTTCAGTTTTCCCAAGGTATATTCCCTAGACAGGAAGTGCCCTCGGCTCTGTAGCTCTGTTGTTTACTTGTTTTAGGGAACACAATGCACTCCTCCAGAGAGGCAGTTGGCAATTTACATCCCGCCCATCAGCATAACAAGGCTCCCTGTTCTCCAGGGCCTGTCTTGCCTTTCTGGTTTTTACACATTTTGTGGATGTCCCTTTTGACCGGTGGGAAGTGATACTTCTTTGTAGTGGAGATTTGCATTGCCCGCTTGTTTGCTTGGCCAAAAAGGGCGTATGCGTTTTCTCCTGAATATATTCAGGAGAAAACGCATACGCCCTTTTTGGCCAAGTGCATCATGGTCGAAGTTGGGCCCCTCTTCCTGTGCTTTAAAGGTGATTCCAACGTACGTCTTGAAATCTGTTTCCTGCTATTCTGCCTCGCTTTCAAGTCCGCCTCGTTGCCTTCCCTCAACAGGTTTTTGGACGATAGTTGTCCTTTATTACTTGGGCAGTTTGTGCATTGCTGTGCCCCTGAGCTCCATTTTTCAACTCGTTTTTGGTGAGCTGACCGCAAGCCCGAAATTTTGGTTCAGGACGTATGCTGGTTCCCGGTGGGTGGCTGAGACTTTGGTTAATTCTTCTTCCTGCCGGGAAATTAGAGTGATATGTGCCCGTCCAAATGCCTAACAGCTACTCTCTCATTGGTTCTCCCTCTTCCCTTTCATCCTCTGCCAAATTGGCAACCTGTTCGAACCAGGAGGTTAAAGGGGCTGTCTCTCCAAGTTGGGAGGTTGATAGTAAAGCAGATGGAAAGTCAAACCGGAGCACCAGGAGTGGGACTATTCGTTGAGTTTTAGAAACCTTTCGTATTCACAGTGTGTCCGTTCTCTAGGTTTCCCGTACATGTTATAGCTGTAGTAATATTCCCTTCAACCTGGAGAGTTGGGACCCATTGAATGTGTGCCAGGCATTATTGCTGTAAATGTTCTGCATTTGCTCACCAAATCTCAACAATCGTC
This sequence comes from Hyperoodon ampullatus, assembly GCF_949752795.1. Taxonomy (NCBI): domain Eukaryota; kingdom Metazoa; phylum Chordata; class Mammalia; order Artiodactyla; family Ziphiidae; genus Hyperoodon; species Hyperoodon ampullatus. Next base: position 79,865 of record NW_027641007.1, read on the forward strand.
TCAGTCCCAAGTGTCCCTCTTTATGCCACATCCAGCTGTCATTGTAGATAGGGTCATTCCAGGTTTAATCAGAGACCCTGAAGGAATTGTTAAGAATTTCCCAGTTTTTTTGTTTTGTTTTTGAAATTCCTTTTTATAGTGGGTTTGAGCTGATTCTCGCTGCCATGTTTATGCCAGTCTAGACACACTTGATTCCCTTACGGAAACATATCAATACATAAGTTTTAAGATTCTTACTAGTCAGATATATTCCTCTGCGGGAAATATGGGGTTTTGAGTCCCTTTCACTGAGGAAGGTGTAGGTCTTGTCTATTCCATAGTTGGTTTTTGGAACGGTACCTGTGCTTATATCAAACTCTGGTTTTATGCATCACCCCACCTCTCTTTCCCCCTTAAGCAGGCATAAGAGTGTTTTCTAAATGTGAGACACTGTTCTCTTTCCTAACTCAGTTCAAGTGTAGCCATGTTTACAGGATCTTCATAAGTGATATCTTATGATAAGTTTCTTTTTCTCTGTGACTTATTTCACTTAGAATCATCCTACATGAATCCACCCATTTTGCTGCTACTGGTCTTATGACATTGATTGCATGGCTGAGGGATATTCCATCGTACGTAAGTACCACAATTTTTTGAACCATTTTTATATTTCCTGGGATATTTAAGGTGTACCCAAGTTGAGGTCCTTGTAAGCAGTGCAGCCCTAAATATTGGGGTGGCTCTGTCTTATTGATTTTCAGTTTTCCCAAGGTATATTCCCTAGACTTGAAGTGCCCTTGGCTCTGTAGCTCAGTTGTTTACTTGTTTTAGGGAACACAATGCACTCCTCCAGAGAGGCAGTTGGCAATTTACATCCCGCCCATCAGCATAACAAGGCTCCGTGTTCTCCAGGGCCTGTCTTGCCTTTCTGGTTTTTACACATTTTGTGGATGTCCCTTTTGAGCGGTGAGAAGTGATACTTCTTTGTAGTGCAGATTTGCATTGCCCGCTTGCTTGCTTGGCCAAAAAGGGCGTATGCGTTTCCTCCTGAATATATTCAGGAGAAAACGCATACGCCCTTTTTGGCCAAGTGCATCATTGTCGAAGTTGTGCCCCTCTTCCTGTGCTTTAAAGGCGATTCCAACGTACCTCTTGAAATCTGTTTCCTGCTATTCTGCCTCGCTTTCAAGTCCGCCTCGTTGCCTTCCCTCAACAGATTTTTGGACGATAGTTGTCCTTTATTACTTGGCCAGTTTGTGAATTGCTGTTCCCCTGAGCTCCATTTTTCAACTCGTTTGTGGTGAGCTGACCGCAAGTCCAAAATTTTGGTTCAGGACCTATACTGGTTCCCGGTGGGTGGCTGAGACTTTGGTTAATTCTTCTTCCTGCCGGGAAATTACAGTGATATGTGCCCGCCCAAATGCCTAACAGCTACTGTCTCATTGGTTCTCCCTTTTCCCTTTCATCCTCTGCCAAATTGGCAACCTGTGCGCACCAGGAGGTTAAAGGGGCTGTCTCTGCAAGTTCGGAGGTTGATAGTAAAGCAGATGGAAAGTCATACCGGAGCACCAGGAGAGGGATTATTCGTTGAGTTTTAGAAACCTTTCGTATTCACAGTGTTTCTGTTCTCTAGGTTTCCTGTACATGTTATAGCTGTAGTAATATTCCCATCAACCTGGAGAGTTGGGACCCATGGAATGGGTGCCATGCATTATTGCTTTAAAGGGTCTGCATTTGCTCACCCAATCTCACCAATCCTCTCAGTCAAAAGTGTCCAGCCTTATGCCACATCCAGCTGTCATTGTAGACAGGGTCAATCCAGGTTTCATCAGAGACCCTGAAGGAATTGTAAGGAATTTCCCAGTTTGTTTGTTTTGTTTTTGAAATTCCTTTTTATAGTGGGTTTGAGCTGATTCTCGCTGCCATGTTTATGCCAGTCTAGACACACTTGATTCCCTTACGGAGACATATCTATACATAGGTTTTAAGATTCTTACTAGTCAGATATATTCCTCTGCGGGAAATATGGGGTTTTGAGTCCCTTTCACTGAGGAAGGTGTAGGTCTTGTCTATTCCATAGTTGGTTTTTGGAACGGTACCTGTGCTTATATCAAACTCTGGTTTTATGCATCACCCCACCTCTCCTTCCCCCTTAAGCAGGCATAAGAGTGTTTTCTGAATGTGAGACACTGTTCTCTTTCCTATCTCAGTTCAAGTGTAGCCATGTTTACAGGAACTTCATAAGTGATATCTTATGATAAGTTTATATTTTCTGTGTAACTTATTTCACTTAGAATCATCGTACCTGAATCCACCCATTTTGCTGCTACTGGTCTTATGACATTGATTTCATGGCTGAGGGATATTCCATCGTACGAAAGTACCACAATTTTTTGAACCATTTTTATATTTCCTGTGATATTTAAGGTGTACCCAAGTTGAGGTTCTTGTTAGCAGTGCAGCCCTAAATTTTGGGGTGGCTCAATCTTATTGATTTTCAGTTTTCCCAAGGTATATTCCCTAGACTGGAAGTGCCCTTGGCTCTGTAGCTCTGTTGTTTACTTGTTTTAGGGAACACAATGCACTCCTCCAGAGAGGCAGTTGGCAATTTACATCCCGCCCATCAGCATAACAAGGCTCCCTCTTCTCCAGGGCCTGTCTTGCCTTTCTGGTTTTTACACATTTTGTGGATGTCCCTTTTGACCAGTGGGAAGTGATACTTCTTTGTAGTGCAGATTTGCATTGCCCGCTTGCTTGCTTGGCCAAAAAGGGCGTATGCGTTTTCTCCTGAATATATTCAGGAGAAAACGCATACGTCCTTTTTGGCCAAGTGCATCATATTCGAAGTTGTGTCCCTCTTCCTGTGCTTTAAAGGCGATTCCAACGTACCTCTTGAAATCTGTTTCCTGCTATTCTGCCTCGCTTTCAAGTCCGCCTCGTTGCCTTCCTTCAACAGATTTTTGGACGATAGTTGTGCTTTATTACTTGGCGAGTTTGTGAATTGCTGTGCCCCTCAGCTCCATTTTTCAACTCGTTTTAGGTGAGCTGACCGGAAGTCCAAAATTTTGGTTCAGGACCTATGCTGGTTCCCGGTGGGTGGCTGAGACTTTGGTTAATTCTTCTTCCTGCCGGGAAATTACAGTGATATGTGCCCGTCCAAATGCCTAACAGCTACTCTCTCATTGGTTCTCCCTCTTCCCTTTCATCCTCTGCCAAATAGGCAACCTGTGCGAACCAGGAGGTTAAAGGGGCTGTCTCTCCAAGTTGGGAGGTTGATAGTAAAGTAGATGGAAAGTCAAACCGGAGCACCAGGAGAGGGACTATTCGTTGAGTTTTAGAAACCTTTCGTATTCACAGTGTGTCCGTTCTCTATGTTTCCCGTACATGTTATAGCTGTAGTAATATTCCCTTCAACCTGGAGATTGGGACCCATGGAATGGGTGCCAGGCATTTGTGCTTTAAAGGGTCTGCATTTGCTCACCCAATCTCACCAATCCTCTCAGTCCCAAGTGTCCAGCCTTATGCCACATCCAGCTGTCATTGTAGATCGGATCATTCCAGGTTTCATCAGAGACCCTGAAGGAATTGTAAAGTATTTCCCAGTTTTTTTGTTTTGTTTTTGAAATTCCTTTTTATAGTTGGTTTGAGCTGACTCTCGCTGCCATGTTTATGCCAGTCTAGACACACTTGATTCGCTTACAGAGACATATCAATACATAGGTTTTAAGATTCTTAGTAGTCAGATATATTCCTCTGCGGGAAATATGGGGCTTTGAATCCCTTTCACTGAGGAAGGTGTAGGTCTTGTCTATTCCATAGTTGGTTTTTGGAACGGTACCTGTGCTTATATCAAACTCTGGTTTTATGCATCACCCCACCTCTCCTTCCCCCTTAAGCAGGCATAAGAGTGTTTTCTAAATGTGAGACACTGTTCTCTTTCCTAACTCAGTTCAAGTGTAGCCATGTTTACAGGATCTTCATAAGTGATATCTTATGATAAGTTTCTTTTTCTCTGTGACTTATTTCACTTAGAATCATCGTACCTGAATCCACCCATTTTCCTGCTACTGGTCTTATGACATTGATTTCATGGCTGAGGGATATTCCATCGTACGTAAGTACCACAATTTTTTGAACCATTTTTATATTTCCTGGGATATTTAAGGTGTACCCAAGTTGAGGTCCTTGTAAGCAGTGCAGACATAAGTTTTGGGGTGGCTCTGTCTTATTGATTTTCAGTTTTCCCTAGGTATATTCCGTAGACTGGAAGTGCCCTTGGCTCTGTAGCTCTGTTGTTTACTTGTTTTAGGGAACACAATGCACTCCTCCAGAGAGGTAGTTGGCAATTTACATCCCGCCCATCAGCATAACAAGGCTCCCTGTTCTCCAGGGCCTGTCTTGCCTTCCTGGTTTTTACACATTTTGTGGATGTCCCTTTTGACCGGTGGGAAGTGATACTTCTTTGTAGTGCAGATTTGCATTGCCCGCTTGCTTGCTTGGCCAAAAAGGGCGTATGCGTTTTCTCCTGAATATATTCAGGAGAAAACGCATACGCCCTTTTTGGCCAAGTGCATCATTGTCGAAGTTGTGTCCCTCTTCCTGTTCTTTAAAGGCGATTCCAACGTACCTCTTGAAATCTGTTTCCTGCTCTTCTGCCTCGCTTTCAAGTCCGCCTCGTTGCCTTCCCTCAACAGGTTTTTGGACGATAGTTGTCCTTTATTAATCGGCCAGTTTGTGAATTGCTGTGCCCCTGAGCTCCATTTTTCAACTCGTTTTTGGTGAGCTGACCGCATGTCCAAAATTTTGGTTCAGGACGTATGCTGGTTCCTGGTGGGTGGCTGAGACTTTGGTTAATTCTTCTTCCTGCCGGCAAGTTCGAGTGATATGTGCCCGTCCAAATGCCTAACAGCTACTCTCTCATTGGTTCTCCCTCTTCCCTTTCATCCGCTGCCAAATTGGCAACCTGTGCGAACCAGGAGGTTAAAGGGGCTGTCTCTTCCAGTTGGGAGGTTGATAGTAAAGCAGATGGAAAGTCAAACCGGAGCACCAGGAGAGGGACTATTCGTTGAGTTTTAGAAACCTTTTGTATTCACAGTGTGTCCGTTCTCTAGGTTTCCCGTACATGTTATAACTGTAGTAATATTCCCTTCAACCTGGAGAGTTGGGACCCATGGAATGGGTGTCATGCATTATTGCTTTAAAAGGTCTGCATTTGCTCCCCCAATCTCACCAATCCTCTCAGTCCCAAGTGTCCAGCCTTATGCCACATCCAGCTGTCGTTGTAGATAGGATCATTCCAGGTTTCATCAGAGACCCTGAAGGAATTGTAAAGTATTTCCCAGTTTTTTTGTTTTGTTTTTGAAATTCCTTTTTATAGTGGGTTAGAGCTGACTCTCGCTGCCATGTTTATGCCAGTCTAGACACACTTGATTCCCTTATGGAGACATATCAATACATAGGTTTTAAGATTCTTACTAGTCAGATATATTCCTCTGCGGGAAATATGGGGTTTTGAGTCCCTTTCACTGAGGAAGGTGTAGGTCTTGTCTATTCCATAGTTGGTTTTTGGAACGGTACCTGTGCTTATATCAAACTCTGGTTTTATGCATCATCCCACCTCTCCTTCCCCCTTAAGCAGGCATAAGATTGTTTTCTAAATGTGAGACACTGTTCTCTTTCCTAACTCAGTTCAAGTGTAGCCATGTTTACAGGATCTTCATAAGTGATATCTTATGATACGTTTCTTTTTCTCTGTGACTTATTTCACTTAGAATCATCGTACCTTAATCCACCCATTTTGCTGCTACTGGTCTTATGACATTGATTTCATGGCTGAGGGATATTCCATCGTACGTAAGTACCACAATTTTTTGAACCGTTTTTATATTTCCTGGGATATTTAAGGTGTACCCAAGTTGAGGTCCTTGTAAGCAGTGCAGCCCTAAATTTTTGGGTGGCTCTGTCTTATTGAATTTCAGTTTTCCCAAGGTATATTCCCTAGACTGGAAGTGCCCTTGGCTCTGTAGCTCTGTTGTTTACTTGTTTTAGGGAACACAATGCACTCCTCCAGAGAGGCAGTTGGCAATTTACATCCCGCCCATCAGCATAACAAGGCTCCCTGTTCTCCAGTGCCTGTCTTGCCTTTCTGGTTTTCACACATTTTGTGGATGTCCCTTTTGACCGGTGGGAAGTGATACTTCTTTATAGTGCAGATTTGCATTGCCCTCTTGCTTGCTTGGCCAAAAAGGGCGTATGCGTTTTCTCCTGAATATATTCAGGAGAAAATGTATACGCCCTTTTTAGCCAAGTGCATCATTGTCGAAGTTGTGCCCCTCTTCCTGTGCTTTTAAGGCGATTCCAACGTACCTCTTGAAATCTGTTTCCTGCTATTCTGCCTCACTTTCAAGTCCGCCTCGTTGCCTTCCCTCAACAGATTTTTGGACGATAGTTGTCCTTTATTACTCGGCCAGTTTGTGAATTGCTGTGCCCCTGAGCTCCATTTTTCATCTCGTTTTTGGTGAGCTGACCGCAAGTCCAAAATTTTGGTTCAGGACCTATACTGGTTCCCGGTGGGTGGCTGAGACTTTGGTTAATTCTTCTTCCTGCCGGGAAATTACAGTGATATGTGCCCGTCCAAATGCCTAACAGCTACTCTCTCATTGGTTCTCCCTCTTCCCTTTCATCCTCTGCCAAATTGGCAACCTGTGCGAACCAGGAGGTTAAAGGGGCTGTCTCTCCAAGTTGGGAGGTTGATAGTAAAGCAGATGGAAAGTCAAACCGGAGCACCAGGAGAGGGACTATTCGTTGAGTTTTAGAAACCTTTCGTATTCACAGTGTGTCCGTTCTCTATGTTTCCCGTACATGTTATAGCTGTAGTAATATTCCCTTCAACCTGGAGAGTTGGGACCCATGGAATGGGTGCCAGGAATTTGTTCTTTAAAGGGTCTGCATTTGCTCACCCAATCTCACCAATCCTCTCAGTCCCAAGTGTCCAGCCTTATGCCACATCCAGCTGTCATTGTAGATAGGGTCATTCCAGGTTTCATCAGAGACCCTGAAGGAATTGAAAAGAATTTCCCAGTTTTTTTGTTTTGTTTTTGAAATTCCTTTTTATAGTGGGTTTGAGCTGATTCTCGCTGCCATGTTTATGCCAGTCTAGACACACTTGATTCCCTTACGGAGACATATCAATCCATAGGTTTTAAGATTCTTAGTAGTCAGATATATTCCTCTGAGGGAAATATGGGGCTTTGAATCTCTTTCACTGAGGAAGGTGTAGGTCTTGTCTATTCCATAGTTGGTTTTTGGAACGGTACCTGTGCTTATATCAAACTCTGGTTTTATGCATCACCCCACCTCTCCTTCCCCCTTAAGCAGGCATAAGAGTGTTTTCTAAATGTGAGACACTATTCTCTTTCCTATCTCAGTTCAAGTGTAGCCATGTTTACAGGATCTTCATAAGTGATATCTTATGATAAGTTTCTTTTTCTCTGTGACTTATTTCACTTAGAATCATCGTACCTGAATCCACCCATTTTGCTGCTACTGGTCCTATGACATTGATTTCATGGCTGAGGGATATTCCATCGTACGTAAGTACCACAATTTTTTGAACCATTTTTATATTTCCTGGGATATTTAAGGTGTACCCAAGTTGAGGTCCTTATAAACAGTGCAGCCCTAAATTTTGCGGTGGCTCTGTCTTATTGATTTTCAGTTTTCCCAAGGTATATTCCCTAGACTGGAAGTGCCCTTGGCTCTGTAGCTCGGCTGTTTACTTGTTTTAGGGAACACAATGTACTCCTCCAGAGAGGCAGTTGGCAATTTACATCACGCCCATCAGCATAAGAAGGCTCCCTGTTCTCCAGCGCCTGTCTTGCCTTTCTGGTTTTTACACATTTTGTGGATGTCCCTTTTGACCAGTGGGAAGTGATACTTCTTTGTAGTGCTGATTTGCATTGCCCGCTTGCTTGCTTGGCCAAAAAGGGCGTATGCGTTTTCTCCTGAATATATTCAGGAGAAAACGCATACGCCCATTTTGGCCAAGTGCATCATTGTCGAAGTTGTGTCCCTCTTCCTGTGCTTTACAGGCGATTCCAACGTACCTCTTGAAATCTGTTTCCTGCTATTCTGCCTCGCTTTCAAGTCCACCTCGTTGCCTTCCCTCAACAGATTTTTGGACAATAGTTGTCCTTTATTACTCGGCCAGTTTGTGAATTGCTGTGCCCCTGAGCTCCATTTTTCAACTCGTTTTTGGTGAGCTGACCGGAAGTCCAAAATTTTGGTTCAGGACCTATGCTGGTTCCCGGTGGGTGGCTGAGACTTTGGTTAATTCTTCTTCCTGCCGGGAAGTTAGAGTGATATATGCCCGTTCAAAGGCCTAACAGCTACTCTCTCATTGGTTCTCCCTCTTCCCTTTCATCCTCTGCCAAATTGGAAACCTGTGTGAACCAGGAGGTTGAAGGGGCTGTCTCTCCAAGTTGGGAGATTGATAGTAAAGCAGATGGAAAGTCAAACCGGAGCACCAGGAGAGGGACTATTCGTTGAGTTTTAGAAACCTTTCGTATTCACAGTGTGTCCGTTCTCTAGGTTTCTCGTACATGTTATAACTGTAGTAATATTCCCTTCAACCTGGAGAGTTCGGACCCATGGAATGGGTGCCATGCATTATTGCTTTAAAGGGTCTGCATTTGCTCACCCAATCTCACCAATCGTCTCAGTCCCAAGTGTCCAGCCTTATGCCACATCCAGCTGTCATTGTAGATAGGGTCATTCCAGGTTTCATCAGAGACCCTGAAGGAATTGTAAAGAATTTCCCAGTTTTTTTGTTTTGTTTTTGAAATTCCTTTTTATAGTGGGTTTGAGCTGATTCTCGCTGCCATGTTTATGCCAGTCTAGACACACTTGATTCCCTTACGGAGACATATCAATCCATAGGTTTTAAAGTTCTTACTAGTCAGATATATTCCTCTGCGGGAAATATGGGGTTTTGAATCCCTTTCACTGAGGAAGGTGTGGGTCTTGTCTATTCCATAGTTGGTTTTTGGAACGGTACCTGTGCTTATATCAAACTCTGGTTTTATGCATCACCCCACCTCTCCTTCCCCCTTAAGCAGGCATAAGGGTGTTTTCTAAATGTGAGACCCTGTTCTCTTTCCTAACTCAGTTCAAGTGTAGCCATGTTTACAGGATCTTCATAAGTGATATCTTATGATAACTTTCTTTTTCTCTGTGACTTATTTCACTTAGAATCATCGTACCTGAATCCACCCATTTTGCTGCTACTGGTCTTATGACATTGATTTCATGGCTGAGGGATATTCCATCGTTCGTAAGTACCACAATTTTTTGAACCATTTTTATATTTCCTGGGATATTTAAGGTGTACCCAAGTTGAGGTCCTTGTAAGCAGTGCAGCCCTAAATTTTGGGGTGGCTCTGTCTTATTGATTTTCAGTTTTCCCAAGGTATATTCCCTAGACTGGAAGTGCCCTTGGCTCTGTAGCTCTGTTGTTTACTTGTTTTAGGGAACACAATGCACTCCACCAGAGAGGCAGTTGGCAATTTACATCCCGCCCATCAGCATAACAAGGCTCCCTATTCTCCAGGGCCTGTCTTGCCTTTCTAGTTTTTACACATTTTGTGGATGTCCCTTTTGACCGGTGGGAAGTGATACTTCTTTATAGTGCAGATCTGCATTGCCAGCTTGCTTGCTTGGCCAAAAAGGGCGTATGCGTTTTCTCCTGAATATATTCAGGAGAAAACGCATACGCCCTTTTTGGCCAAGTGCATCATTGTCGAAGTTGTTCCCCTCTTCCTGTGCTTTAAAGGTGATTCCAACGTACCTCTTGAAATCTGTTTCCTGCTATTCTGCCTCGCTTTCAAGTCCGCCTCGTTGCCTTCCCTCAACAGATTTTTGGACGATAGTTGTCCTTTATTACTCGGCCAGTTTGTGAATTGCTGTGCACCTGAGCTCCATTTTTCTACTCGTTTTTGGTGAGCTGACTGCAAGTCCAAAATTTTGGTTCAGGACCTATACTGGTTTCCGGTGGGTGGCTGAGACTTTGGTTAATTCTTCTTCCTGCCGGGAAATTACTGTGATATGTGCCCGTCCAAATGCCTAACAGCTACTCTCTCATTGGTTCTCCCTCTTCCCTTTCATCCTCTGCCAAATTGGCAACCTGTGCGAACCAGGAGGTTAAAGGGGCTGTCTCTCCAAGTTGGGAGGTTGATAGTAAAGCAGATGGAAAGTCAAACCGGAGCACCAGGAGAGGGACTATTCGTTGAGTTTTAGAAACCTTTCGTATTCACAGTGTGTCCGTTCTCTAGGTTTCCCGTACATGTTATAACTGTAGTAATATTCCCTTCAACCTGGAGAGTTGGGACCCGTGGAATGGGTTCCATGCATTATTGCTTTAAAGGGTCTGCATTTGCTCACCCAATCTCACCAATCCTCTCAGTCCCTATTTTCCAGCCTTTTGCCACATCCAGCTGTCGTTGTAGATAGGGTCATTCCAGGTTTCATCAGAGACCCTGAAGGAATTGTAAAGAATTTCCCAGTTTTTTTGTTTTGTTTTTGAAATTCCTTTTTATAGTGGGTTTGAGCTGATTCTCGCTGCCATGTTTATGCCAGTCTAGACACACTTGATTCCCTTACGGAGACATATCAATACATAGGTTTTAAGATTCTTACTTGTCAGATATATTCCTCTGCGGGAAATATGGGGTTTTGAGTCCCTTTCACTGAGGAAGGTGTAGGTCTTGTCTATTCCATAGTTGGTTTTTGGAACGGTACCTGTGCTTATATCAAACTCTGGTTTTATGCATCACCCCACCTCTCCTTCCCCCTTAAGCAGGCATAAGAGTGTTTTCTAAATGTGAGACACTGTTCTCTTTCCTAACTCAGTTCAAGTGTAGCCATGTTTACAGGATCTTCATAAGTGATATCTTATGATAAGTTTCTTTTTCTGTGTGACTTATTTCTCTTAGAATCATCGTACCTGAATCCACCCATTTTGCTGCTACTGGTCTTATGACATTGATTTCATGGCTGAGGGATATTCCATCGTACGTAAGTACCACAATTTTTTGAACCATGTTTATATTTCCTGGGATATTTAAGGTGTACCCAAGTTGAGGTCCTTGTAAGCCGTGCAGCCCTAAATTTTGGTGTGTCTCTGTCTTATTGATTTTCGGTTTACCAAAGGTATATTCCCAAGACTGGAAGTGCCCTTGGCTCTGTAGCTCTGTTCTTTACTTGTTTTAGGGAACACAATGTACTCCTGCAGAGAGGCAGTTGGCTATTTACATCCTGCCCATCAGCATATCAAGGCTCCCTGTTCTCCAGGACCTGTCTTGCCTTTCTGGTTTTTACACATTTTGTGGATGTCCCATTTGACCGGTGGGAAGTGATACTTCTTTTTGTGCAGATTTGCATTGCCCGCTTGCTTGCTTGGCCAAAAAGGGCATATGCGTTTTCTCCTGAATATATTCAGGACAAAACGCATACGCCCTTTTTGGCCAAGTGCATCATTGTCGAAGTTGTGCCCCTCTTCCTGTGCTTTAATGCCGATGCCAACGTACCTCTGGAAATCTGTTTCTTCCTATTCTGCCTCGCTTTCAAGTCTGGTTCTTATTCCTCCCTCAACAGATTTTAGAACGATAGTTGTCCTTTATTACAGGCCAGTTTGTGAATTGCTGTGCCACTGAGCTCCATTTTTCAAGACTTTTTTTGAGCTGACTGCAAGTCAAAAATTTTGGCTCAGAACCTATACTGGTTCCCAGTGGGTGGCTGAGACTTTGGTTAATTCTTCTTCCGGCTGGGAAATTAGAGTGACATGTGGCCATCCAAATGCCTACAGTTACTCTCTAATTGTTTCTCACTCTTCCCTTATATCTTCTGCACAACGTGCCAACTGTGCGAACCAGGAGGTTAAAGGTGCTGACTCTCCAATTTGGGAGATTGATACTAAAGCAGTTGGAATGTCAAACTGGTGCACAAGGAGAGAAAAAAAATTAGTAGAGTTTTAGAAACCTTTCACCAATAGATGGTGTCCATTCTCTATGTTTCCCATACATGTTATAACTGTAGTGATATTCCCTTCTACCTGGAGAGTTGGGAACCATGGAATGGGTGCCAGGTATTATTGCTTTAAACGGTCTGCATTTTCTCACCCAATCTCACCAATCCTCTCAGTCCCAAGTGACCAGCCTTATGCCACATCCAGCTGTCGTTGTAGATAGGGTCATTCTATGTTTCATCAGAACCCCTGAAGGTATTGTGTAAGAATTTCACTCTTTATTTGTTTTGTTTGAAATTCATTTTTATAGTGGGTTTGAGCTGATTCTCACTGCCGTGTTTATGTCGTTCTAGACACACTTGGTTACCTTATGCAGAAATATCAATACATAGGTTTTAAGATTCTTACTAGTCAGATATACTACTCTGTGGGGAATAGGGGTGTTGAGCCCCATTCAGTGAGGAAAGAGTAGGTCTTGTCTATTCTGTATTTGGATTATGCAACCGTACCTGTGCTAATATCAAACTCTGGTTTTATGCATCACCCCACCTCTCCTTTCCTCTTGAGCAGGCATAAGAGTGTTTTCTAAATGTGAGACTCTTCTCTTTCCTAATCCAGTTCATGTGTAGCCATGTTTACAAGACCTTCATAAGTGATATCTTATGATAAGTTTCTTTTTCTGTGTGACTTATTTCAGTTAGAATCATCGTACATGAATCCACTCATTATGCTGCTACTGGCCTTATGACATTGATTTCATGGCTGAGGGATATTCCATCGTACGTATGTACCACAATTTCTTTACTATTTTTGTCTTTCCTGGGATATTTAAGGTGTCCCGAAGTCGAGGTTCTTGTAAGCAGTGCTGCCCTATATTTTGGGTTGGCTGTGTCTTATTGATTTTCAATTTTCCCAAGGTATATTCCCATGACTGGAAGTGCCTTAGGTTGTGAAGCTCTGTTGTTTAATTCTTTTAGGGAACACAATGCACTCCTCCTGAGTGGCTGTTGGCAATCTACATCCCACCCATCAGCATAACAATGCTCCCTGTTCTCCAGAGCCCCTCTTGCCTTTCTTGTTTTTACCCATTTTACGGATATCCCTTTTGACTGGTGGGAAGTGATACTTCTTTGTAGTGCAGATTTGCATTGTGCGGTTGCTTGGTTGGCCAAAATGGGTGTATGCGTTTTCTCCTGAATATACTCAGGAGAAAATGCATGCGCCCTTTATGGACAATTCCATAACTGTCGAAGTTGTGATGCTTTTCCTGTGTTTAAATGCGATTCCAATGTACTTCTTTAAATCTGTTTCGTGCAAATCTCCCTCATTTTCAAGTCCGCCTCATGGCTTTCCCTCAACAGATTTTTGGAAGAGAGTAGTCCTGTATAACTCTGCAAGTTAGTGAATTGCTGTGCCCCTGAGCTCCATTTTTCAACTTGTGTTTTTGTGAGCTGACCGCAAACCCACAATTTTGCTTCAGGACCTATACTAGTTATGGGGGTGGGGCAGGCTGAGAATTTGGTTAATTCTTCTTCGTGACGGGAAATTAGAGTGACATGTCGCCGTCCAAATGCCTACAGCTACTCTCTCATTGGTTCTCCCTCTTCCCTTATATCCTCTGCACAATGTGCCAACTGTGTGAACCAGGATGTTATAGGGGCTGACTCTCCAAGTTGGGAGATTGATATTAAAGGAGTTGGAAAGTCAAGCTGGAGCACATGGAGAGAAAAAAATTAGTAGAGTTTTAGAAACCTTTCACCATCAGAGGTGTCCGTTCTCTAGGTTTCCCGTATATGTTATAACTGTAGTAATATTACCTTCAACCTGGTGAGTTGGGACCCATGGAATGGGTGCCATGCATTATTGCTTTAAAAGGTCTGCATTTGCTCACCCAATCTCACCAATCGTCTCAGTCCCAGGTGTCCCTCCTTATGCCACATCCAGCTGTCATTGTAGATAGGGTCATTCCAGGTTTCATCAGAGACCTGAAGGAATTGTAAAGAATTTCCCAGTTTTTTTGTTTTGTTTTTGAAATTGCTTTTTATAGTGTGTTTGAGCTGATTATCGCTGCCATGTTTATGCAAGTGTAGACACACTTGATTCCCTTATAGAGACATATCAATACATAGGTTTTAAGATTCTTCCTAGTCAGATATATTCCTCTGCGGGAAATATGGGGTTTTGAGTCCCTTTCACTGAGGGAGGTGTAGGTCTCGTCTATTCCATAGTTGGTTTTTGGAACGGTACCTGTGCATATATCAAACTCTGGTTTTATGAATCACACCACCTCTCCTTCCCCCTTAAGCAGGCATAAGAGTGTTTTCTAAATGTGAGACACAGTTCTCTTTCCTAACTCAGTTCAAGTGTAGCCATGTTTACAGGATCTTCATAAGTGATATCTTATGATAAGTTTCTTTTTCTGTGTGACTTATTTCACTTAGAATCATCGTACCTGAATCCAACCATTTTGCCGCTACTGGTCTTATGACATTGATTTCATGGCTGAGGGATATTCCATCGTACGTAAGTACCACAATTTTTTGAACCATTTTTATATTTCCTGGGATATTTAAGGTGTACCCAAGTTGAGGTCCTTGTAAGCAGTGCAGCCCTAAATTTTGGGGTGGCTCTGTCTTATTGATTTTCAGTTTTCCCAAGGTATATTCCCTAGACTGGAAGTGTCCTTGGCTCTGTAGCTCTGTTGTTTACTTGTTTTAGGGAACACAATGCACTCCTCCAGAGAGGCAGTTGGCAATTTACATCCCGCCCATCAGCATAACAAGGCTCCCTGTTCTCCAGGGCCTGTCTTGCCTTTCTGCTTTTTACACATTTTGTGGATGTCCCTTTTGACCGGTGGGAAGTGATACTTCTTTGTAGTGCAGATTTGCATTGCCCGCTTGCTTGCTTGGCCAAAAAGGGCGTATGCGTTTTCTCCTGAATATATTCAGGAGAAAACGCATACGCCCTTTTTGGCCAAGTGCATCATTGTCGAAGTTGTGCCCCTCTTCCTGTGCTTTAAAGGCGATTCCAACGTACCTCTTGAAATCTGTTTCCTGCTATTCTGCCTCGCTTTCAAGTCCGCCTCGTTGCCTTCCCTCAACAGATTTTTGGACGATAGTTGTCCATTATTACTCGGCCAGTTTGTGAATTGCTGTGCCCTTGAGCTCCATTTTTCAACTCGTTTTTGGTGAGCTGACCGCAAGTCCAAAATTTTGGTTCAGGACCTCTACTGGTTCCCGGTGGGTGGCTGAGACTTTGGTTAAATCTTCTACCTGCCGGGAAATTACAGTGATATGTACCCGTCCAAATGCCTAACAGCTACTCTCTCATTGGTTCTCCCTCTTCCCTTTCATCCTCTGCCAAATTGGCAACCTGTGCGAACCAGGAGGTTAAAGGGGCTCTCTCTCCAAGTTGGGAGGTTGATAGTAAAGCAGGTGGAAAGTCAAACCGGAGCACCAGGAGAGGGACTATTCGTTGAGTTTTAGAAACCTTTCGTATTCACAGTGTGTCTGTTCTCTAGGTTTCCCGTACATGTTATAACTGTAGTAATATTCCCTTCAACCCGGAGAGTTGGGACCCATGGAATGGGTGCCATGCATTATTACTTTAAAGGGTCTGCATTTGCTCACGCAATCTCACCAATCCTCTCAGTCTCAAGTGTCCAGCCTTATGTCACATCCAGCTGTCGTTGTAGATAGGGTCATTCCAGGTTTCATCAGAGACCCTGAAGGAATTGTAAATAATTTCCCTGTTTTTTTGTTTTGTTTTTGAAATTCCTTTTTATAGTGGGTTTGAGGTGATTCTCGCTGCCATGTTTATGCCAGTCTAGACACAGTTGATTCCCTTATGGAGATATATCAATACATAGGTTTTAAGATTCTTACTAGTCAGATATATTCATCTGTGGGAAATATGGGGTTTTGAGTCCCTTTCGCTGAGGAAAGTGTAGGTCTTTTCTATTCCATAGTTGGTTTTTGGAACGGTACCTATGCTTATATCAAACTCTGGTTTTATGCATCACCCCACCTCTCCTTCCCCCTTAAGCAGGCATAAGAGTGTTTTCTAAATGTGAGACACTGTTCTCTTTCCTAACTCAGATCAAGTGTAGCCATGTTACAGGATCTTCATAAGTGATATCTTATGATAAGTTTCTTTTTCTGTGTAACTTATTTCACTTAGAATCATCGTATCTGAATCCAACCATTTTGTTGCTACTGGTCTTATGACATTGATTTCATGGCTGAGGGATATTCCATCGTACGTAAGTACCACAATTTTTTGAACCATTTTTATATTTCCTGGGATATTTAAGGTGTACCCAAGTTGAGGTCCTTGTAAGCAGTGCAGCCCTAAATTTTGGGGTGGCTCTGTCTTATTGATTTTCAGTTTTCCCAAGGTATATTCCCTAGACTGGAAGTGCCCTTGGCTCTGTAGCTCTGTTCTTTACTTGTTTTAGGGAACACAATTCATTTCTCCAAAGAGGCAGTTGGCAATTTACATCCCGCCCATCAGCATAACAAGGCTCCCTGTTCTCCAGGGCCTGTCTTGCCTTTCTGATTTTTACACATTTTGTGGATGCCCCTTCTGACCGGTGGGAAGTGTTACTTCTTTGTAGTGCAGATTTGCATTGCCCGCTTGCTTGCTTGGCCAAAAAGGGCGTATGCGTTTTCTCCTGAATATATTCAGGAGAAAATGCATACGCTCTTTTTGGCCAAGTGCATCATTGTCGAAGTTGTGCCCCTCATCCTGTGCTTTAAAGGAGATTCCAACGTACCTCTTGAAATCTGTTTCCTGCTATTCTGCCACGCTTTCAAGTCCGCCTCGTTGCCTTCCCTCAACAGATTTTTGGACGATAGTTTTCCTTTATTACTCGGCCAGTTTGTGAATTGCTGTGCCCCTGAGCTCCATTTTTCAACTCGTTTTTGGTGAGCTGACCGCAAGTCCAACATTTTGGTTCAGGACCTATGCTGGTTCCCGGTGGGGGGCTGAGACTTTGGTTAGTTCTTCTTCCTGCCGGGAAATTACAGTGATATGTGCCCGACCAAATGCCTAACAGCTACTCTCTCATTGGTTCTCCCTCTTCCCTTTCATCCTCTGCCAAATTGGCAACCTGTGCGAACCAGGAGGTTAAAGGGGCTGTCTCTCCAAGTTGGGAGTTTGATAGTAAAGCAGATGGCAAGTCAAACCGGATCACCAGGAGAGGGACTATTCGTTGAGTTTTAGAAACCTTTCTTATTCACAGTGTGTCCATTCTCTAGGTTTCCCGTACATGTTATAGCCTTAGTAATATTCCCTTCAACCTGGAGAGTTGGGACCCATGGAATGGGTGCCAGGCATTTGTGCATAAAAGGGTCTGCATTTGCTCACCCAATCTCACCAATCGTCTCAGTCCCAAGTGTCCCTCGTTATGCCACATCCAGCTGTCGTTGTAGATAGGGTCATTCCAGGTTTCATTAGAGACCCTGAAGGAATTGTAAAGAATTTCACAGTGTTTGTTGTTTTGTTTTTGAAATTCCTTTTTATAGTGGGTTTGAGCTGATTCGCGCTGCCATGTTTATGCCAGTCTAGACACACTTGATTCCCTTACGGAGACATATCAATACATAGGTTTTAAGATTCTTACTAGTCAGTTATATCCCTCTGCGGGAAATATGGGGTATTGAGTCCCTTTCACTGAAGAAGGTGTAGGTCTTGTCTATTCCATTGTTGGTTTTTGGAACGGTACCTGTGCTTATATCAAACTCTGGTTTTATGCATCACCCCACCTCTCCTTCACCCTTAAGCAGGCATAAGAGTGTTTTCTAAATGTGAGACACTGTTCTCTTTCCTAACTCAGTTCAAGTGTAGCCATGTTTACAGGATCTTCATAAGTGATATCTTATGATATGTTTCTTTTTCTGTGTGACTTATTTCACTTAGAATCATCGTACCTGAATACACCCATTTTGCTGCTACTGGTCTTATGACATTGATTTCATGGCTGAGGGATATTCCATCATACGTAAGTACCACAATTTTTTGAACCATTTTTATATTTCCTGAGATATTTAAGGTGTAACCAAGTTGAGGTCCTTGTAAGTAGTGCAGCCCTAAATTTTTGGGTGGCTCGTTCTTTTTGATTTTCAGTTTTCCCAAGGTATATTCCCTAGACTGGAAGTGCCCTTGGTTCTTTAGCTCTGTTCTTTACTTGTTTTAGGGAACACAATGTACTCCTCCAGAGAGGCAGTTGGCAATTTACATCCCGCCCATCAGCATAAGAAGGCTCCCTGTTCTCCAAAGCCTGTCTTGCCTTTCTGGTTTTTACACATTTTGTGGATGTCCCTTTTGACCGGTGGGAAGTGATACTTCTTTGTAGTGCAGATTTGCATTGCCCGCTTGCTTGCTTGGCCAAAAAGGGCGTATGCGTTTTCTCCTGAATATATTCAGAAGAAAACGCATACGCCCTTTTTGGCCAAGTGCATCATTGTCGAAGTTGTGCCCCTCTTCCTGTGCTTTAAAGGCGATTCCAACGTACCTCTTGAAATCTGTTTCCTGCTATTCTGCCTCGCTTTCAAGTCTGCCTCGTTGCCTTCCCTCAACAGATTTTTGGACGATAGTTGTCCTTTATTACTCGGCCAGTTTGTGAATTGCTGTGCCCCTGAGCTCCATTTTTCATCTCGTTTTTTGTGAGCTGACCGCAAGTCCAAAATTTTGGTTCAGGACCTATGCTGGTTCCCGGTGGGGGGCTGAGACTTTGGTTAATTCTTCTTCCTGCCGGGATGTTAGAGTGATATGTGCCCTTCCAAATGCCTAACAGCTACTCTCTCATTGGTTCTCCCTCTTCCCTTTCATCCTCTGCCAAATTGGCAACCTGTGCGAACCAGCAGGTTAAAGGGGCTGTCTCTTCAAGTTGGGAGACTGATAATAAAGCAGTTGGAAAGTCAAACCAGAGCACCAGGAGAGGGACTATTCGTTGAGTTTTAGAAACCTTTCGTATTCACAGTGTGTCCGTTCTCTAGGTTTTCCGTACATGTTATAGATGTAATAATAGTTCCTTCACCCTGGAGAGTTGAGACCCATGGAATGGGTGCCACATATTATTGTTTTAAAGGGTCTGCATTTGCTCACCCACTCTCACCAACCCTCTCAGTCCCAAGTGTCCAGCCTTATGCCACATCCAGCTGTCGTTGTAGATAGGGTCATTCCAGGTTTCATCAGAGACCCTGAAGGAATTGTAAAGAATTTCCCTGTTTTTTGTTT
This sequence comes from Hyperoodon ampullatus, assembly GCF_949752795.1. Lineage (NCBI taxonomy): Eukaryota > Metazoa > Chordata > Mammalia > Artiodactyla > Ziphiidae > Hyperoodon > Hyperoodon ampullatus. Next base: position 99,102 of record NW_027641007.1, read on the forward strand.
TGTTTTTGAATTCCCTTTTTATCGTGGGTTTGAGCTGATTCTCGCTGCCATGTTTATGCCAGTCTAGACACACTTGATTCCCTTACGGAGACATATCAATACATAGGTTTTAAGATTCTTACTAGTCAGATATATTCCTCTGCGGGAAATATGGGGTTTTGAGTCCCGTTCACAGAGGAAGTAATAGGTCTTGTCTGTTCTGTATTTGGATTATGGAACCGTACCTGTGCTAATATCAAACTCTGGTTTTATTCATCACCCCACCTCTGCTTTCCCCTTTAGCATGCATAAGAGTGTTTTCTAAATATGAGACTCTGTTCCCTTTCCTAATTCCTTCCATGTGTAGCCATTTTTACATACCCTTCATAAGTGATATCTTATGATAAGTTTATTTTTCTGTGTGATTTTTTCAGTTAGAGTCATCGTACATGAATCCCGTCATTATGTTGCTACTGGCCTTATTACATTGACTTCATGGCTGAGGGATATTCCATCATACGTATATAACACAATTTCTTTACCATTTTTGTCTTTCCTGGGATATATAAGGTGTCCCGAAGTCGAGGTTCTTGTAAGCAGTGCTGCCATAAATTTTGGGGTGGCTGTGTCTTATTGATTTTCAATTTTCCCAAGGTATATTCCCATGACTGGAAGTGCCTTAGGTTGTGAAGCACTGTTGTTTACTTCTTTTTGGGAACACAATGCACTCCTCCAGAGTGGCTGTTGGCAATTTACAACCCACCCATCCGCATAACAAGGCTCCCTCTTCTCCAGATCCTGTCTTGCCTTTCTTGTTTTTACACATTTTACGGATGTCCCTTTTGACCGGTTGGAAGTGATACTTCTTTGTAGTGCAGATTTGCATTGTGCGGTTGCTTGGTTGGCCAAAAAGGGCGTATGCGTTTTCTCCTGAATATATTCAGGAGAAAATGCATGCGCCCTTTATGGACAATTCCATAATTGTCGAAGTTGTGATGCTTTTCCTGTGTTTAAAGGCGAATCCAATGTACTTCTGGAAATCTGTTTCGTGCACTTCTGCCTCATTTTCAAGTCCGCCTCATGGCTTTCTCTCAACAGAATTTTGGAAGAGAGTAGTCCTTTATAACTCGGCAAGTTAGTGAATTGCTGTGCCCCTGAGCTCCATTTTTCAACTCACGTTTTTGTGAGCTGACTACCAATCCACAATTTTTCTTCAGGACCTATACTGGTTCCATTGGGGGGGCTGGCTCTGAGTTTGTTAATTCTTCTTTGTGACGGGAATTTAGAGTGACATGTGGCCATCCAAATGCCTACAGCTACTCTCTAATTGTTTCTCCCTCTTCCCTTATATCCTCTACACAACGTGCCAAATGTGCGAACCAGGAGGTTATAGGTGCTGACTCTCCAACTTGGGAGATTGATACTAAAGCAGTTGGAATGTCAAACTGGTGCACAAGGAGAGAAAAAAAATTAGTAGAGTTTTAGAAACCTTTCACCATCAGATGGTGTCCATTCTCTAGGTTTCCCATACATGTTATAACTGTAGTGATATTCCCTTCTACCTGGAGAGTTGGGACCCATGGAATGGGTGCCAGGTATTATTGCTTTAAACGGTCTGCATTTTCTCACCCAATCTCACCAATCCTCTCAGTCCCAAGTGACCAGCCTTATGCCACATCCAGCTGTCGTTGTAGATAGGGTCATTCTAAGTTTCATCAGAACCCCTGAAGGTATTGTGTAAGAATTTCACTGTTTATTTGTTTTGTTTTGAAATTCATTTTTATAGTGGGTTTGAGCTGATTCTCTCTGCCGTGTTTATGTCATTCTAGACACACTTGGTTCCCTTATGGAGACATATCAATACATAGGTTTTAAGATTCTTACTAGTCAGATATACTACTCTGCGGGGAATAGGGGTGTTGAGGCCCGTTCAGTGAGGAAAGTGTAGGTCTTGTCTATTTTGTATTTGGTTTATGCAACCGTACCTGTGCTAATATCAAACTCTGGTTTTATGCATAACCCCACCTCTCCTTTCCTCTTGAGCAGGCATAAGAGTGTTTTCTAAATGTGAGACTCTTCTCTTTCCTAATTCAGTTCATGTTTCTCCATGTTTACAAGACCTTCATAAGTGATATCTTATGATAAGTTTCTTTTTCTGTGTGACTTATTTCAGTTAGAATCATCGTACATGAATCCACTCATTATGCTGCTACTGGTCTTATGACATTGATTTCATGGCTGAGGGATATTCCATCGTACATATGTACCACAATTTCTTTACTATTTTTGTCTTTACTGGGATATTTAAGGTGTCCCGAAGTCGAGGTTCTTGTAAGCAGTGCTGCCCTATATTTTGGGTTGGCTGTGTCTTATTGATTTTCAATTTCCCCAAGGTATATTCCCATGACTGGAAGTGCCTTAGGTTGTGAAGCTCTGTTGTTTAATTCTTTTAGGGAACACAGTGCACTCCTCCAGAGTGGCTGTTGGCAATCTGCATCCCACCCATCAGCATAACAAGGCTCCCTGTTCTCTAGAGCCCCTCTTGCCTTTCTGGTTTTTACACATTTTACAGATATCCCTTTTGACTGGTGGGAAGTGATACTTCTTTGTAGTGCAGATTTGCATTGTGCGGTTGCTTGGTTGGCCAAAATGGGTGTATGCGTTTTCTCCTGAATATATTCAGGAGAAAACGCATGCACCCTTTATGGACAATTCCATAATTGTCGAAGTTGTGATGCTTTTCCTGTGTTTAAAGGTGATTCCAATGTACTTCTGGAAATCTGTTTCATGCAAATCTCCCTCATTTTCAAGTCCGCCTCATGGCTTTTCCTCAACAGATTTTTGGAAGAGAGTAGTCCTGTATAACTCTGCAAGTTAGTGAATTGCTGTGCCCCTGAGCTCCATTTTTCAACTTGTGTTT